>NW_018127969.1:264010-271559 GCF_001952655.1 Monopterus albus | reverse complement strand
AGAGAGAGAGAGAGAGAGTGTGTGTGCTTAACCCACAGTGCCAAGTAGAAGGAGGCAGCTGCAGAGTTGTTTCTAAAGACTTGGTTAAAATGCCACACAGTAAAGCACATCATCCATCACTGACTGCATCACTTCTATCTCAGAGACATAACGCAGGAAGGACACACACACACACACACACACACACACACACACACACACACATAATATAAGCAAATGGAAACATCTAATGTACAAGCAGCAACAAACAACAAACTGTCATGAGAGGTGAAACGTCTTCGACAAACTGTCATGTTGATGAGGATGTGTGTACATTTCCAATTCTTCACATGGTTGATTTAAACATGAACATGGATAAGCACGAATGTGAATTGTCATCAGACGCCAGCAGCCTGTATTTACATGACTGTCAGCAAGGTTTTATAACATCCTAACAACAGCAGTGACAAACCGCAACTGCTTTACGCCGTGTGAAAGCGCAAAGGTCATGCATGAAAAGGTTCATTGAAAAAGAGACTTCTGAATATACAGTAGATGAGCCTCTAAATAATATGCATTTAAAATATCCATTGAAAGGAATTGTGCTGGGTTTTAATAACTTGTTTTTACATCAGCAGCCATTACATTTTGCACAGATATTCATAGATGAACCCCACTGACTTTGGTGATTCCCTGCTTTTCATCTACACAGTAAAAACAGCAAAGTTACGTTCTTTGCCTTAAATAAGAGTTACAAGTTGGTAGACTTTTTGATCTAAATGTCCAATAAATTGTTTAGTTAAATCATCTGGTTATTAAGAAACACTGTTATCTTATTTATGTATGCCCATTTCCCAGCATGCATTCATCAAGGTTAAAATTCCCCAGAATTTTTTTTAAATTTTCCATTAGAAAAAAATTACACAGTGGAAGCCATTCAGTTTCTCTTTATGTATGTGTCTCAGGGGCATCAAAAAGTTTTTTTCTGATTGAAATTAAAACACTGAAAACTATGATGAAGAACTTTTTACTGAAGTTTGATGCCATGACATTTTGAGTTTTCTCAACTTCTTATTTTTTATAGCATAGGGCGCTTATCATGTCAAAATTTCAGTTTGTCCAATATTTTGGTTAAAAACAAATACTGTACATATACCTGAAAAACTGCTAGCCTTCCCATCAGCTTCAGTTATACTGTGTATTTAATACAAATCAAATACTGTACATGTTAGCAGACTAAATGCTAAATTAAGATGTTAACCAGCATTGTTATTATGAGCATGCAGAATATTAGTACTGTTTTCTGTTTGAGTTAGTAATAAACCCTAGAGCATATTGGATTTTACAAAGGAGGGATTTTAATCTGCTTTACTTTACTAAGTTTAGACACTGGTCTTGAAAAAATAAAACAAGAGATAAGATGGATTTACGGGAAAACGCCTAACAGCCAATCCGATTAACAAAGAGTGACAAGCTGATCAGACTGAGGAAAGATGAATGCAACAAGCTGGTTCAAAACAAACTTCTATCTGATGTCCAATACAATGACTAGCTCTCTAAGTCAATCAACAGAATGTGGAGCTCTGTTTATTTATTTTTTTTAAAAAGCACTGATCTATTGTTCCTGGACTGAATCCAGAGGACTAACAATAATAAAGTAATCACAAATAATTATTGGAGAAACTACAGAGACCATGACAGACACATACACAGACCCAACGCAGAGCCTATAAAATCCACAGATACACACACTCCAAAACAGTATCAAAGACACACACAAGATCACTGGGCCTGTTCGCCGACTGACTGAGTGGGATTTGTTGGATGGCACACGACTGTGTCATGGCAGCGCCTCCATCTCCTGTCAGCTGTGTTTGTGCAGTGACTGGGTGGTGGTGGGGTCCTACAGAGCAGGTCAGCCTCTGCATAATAGAGCCACAAAAAAGGCATGTAAATCTTTTCGACAAGGAAGAGAGCTGGAGAGAGAGAAAAGAGGGGGCTTGGGTGAAATCTGAAACAATCGCTTTTTCTTTTGTGCAGGTGTTTTTGTGTGCACGTGTGTGTTAAAGACAGAGAGAAAGATGTATTGTGTGGAGGATGAATGACAGACAGAGCATTAACCAAATAAGCTGAGTTCAGATCTGCTTTGTACTCCGGTTTAACTTTAGGATGATTTACATTTGACCACAAACCCTCACTGTGAGGCATGTACATGTGTGTAAAAAAAAAAAAGTGAGAGTGAGGTGAGAAAAGCTGTGTTTAAGAGACTATTTTAGATATTTTGTATGCAAGCATTGCATATGTACTTACAAAATGCCTTTATTTGTACAATGTCTTTTCTTATTGAACAAAACCCCACTTTGGCTTGATCATCTTAGTATTTACTGTAATACTTGATACGTTTTGTAAAATAAGGCTGTAGTTAAAACCATCTTCATAAAAATGTCACATGAGCCATAAATGGAAACCCAATCTTCACTACAATCAAAAATGAAATAAAGTCAGTCTAAAGAATGTTTTATTGTGGAGTTATAAAACCTAATTTACGGTTTGACCTTAAAAACTTGAGTGTGGTCCAAGAGTCTTCAACATACATTTAACAGTAGTAAAAGACTTTTTGATGTGTGCCTGTGTGCACTGTTGCTATTGTAATTTATAGGTATGTGTTAAAATCTGTTTTACAAAAAAAGGTTATTCCATCCAGACAAACAAAAATTTAAAAAAGGTCAACAATACGTTCAAGTCTTGCAGATACAATATTTCTCAAAAGACACAGTGATTATCACTTAATGTTTAGCTGGGCTCAAATACATATTCTTGTTTTGTATTTCATTGTTATGTCAGAGCAAATAATGAACAACATCTCTAATGTTACTGTTGTAACTGTGCTCAAACCCTTTTACGATTAACTGTAAGAACTTACAGGCAAAGAAGACAGCTGTGCACAGCACATCTGGCCTACTGCTTCTCCCCTACAGCTGATTTGCCTATAACAGACGTGCAGTTGGCGTGACCATATTTGCACTGATAATCTTTAAATAGAAACGTTTTGGCTTCAGCTCATTTCTTTGTATAGAAAAGTGGACACACAAAGAAGTCCCAATGCAAACAATTTCACTGTCAAAGTAAGCTTAATGTAAAGCACGCTGACTTAAAAGGACTTGAATAATGTGTTACGTTTAGCCTAATCCTATGGTTGCCCTAACCTTAACCAATAATTAGCTTTCCTGATGATATAAAATCATAGCAAAGTACAAGAAATGTGGTCAGCAATCATAAATCCAGTGAATGTAAGATAATATTAAACTCATAACTAAAGAACATGACTTATAAGGTAATATAACATTTAAAATTCCATATATTGCATCATCACAAAAATGAAATAAGATCTCCTGCCCTCTTCCACATTAAAAATAATTTTTGTAGTATTTATGCCTTTTAGGGAGTTAAACAGAAAAAGAGCTCATCCCAAATCCAATTCAAGCATTCAGTTGTTTGATGATTGATACTGAACACAAAGTAGGGATGGAAGGAGAGGACTGTAAAGATGAGGAGATAAAGAAAGAGAGCCATCCCTCGTTCTCATTTCCAGTCCGTGGACATTACTGCTTCATTAGCAGGCGGCAATGTGCTAAATATTATTCTGACTCTGATGGCTATCACGCTCCTATGTAATGAGATACAGGCCCTCTGAACACACACATCTTAGTTAGACACTGTCTCTTTCCAACACCTCCTGGCCCTTCTTTTACCTCTGAGCATGCATGTATGTTGATGTGTCTCTGTGAGTGCACATACAGCAGTACACTTGTGAAGGCTGCAAACATGAAGGGAGCATGACGATGGAAAAGGAGAAAAAGGAACGACAGAGGAAGGAGAAAACGACAGAGATCCCTAAACTCTAATCCATATCATAGGCTACTACACTTCCCATGCCACGATACCCAGATCTCATTTCAGCTGCAGAACTTTAGGACCTCACTCTTCACTCTTGTATCTCCCTCTGGCCGATTTAGAGAATTATTCAAATGAAGGAGAAACTTTGTCTGATAAAGAACCTCAGATGTTCTTTTAAGGACCTTTGAAGGTTGCCGATGGAAAAGGGATTCCTCTAGAGTCGTTCTCTCATTAAGAATGATAATTGAGATTTGGATGTGTTTGATATACACCATTAAACTGAAGGTCTGAGCTGGTTACTGAGGGAGGGAATAGTCAAGTTTAGGGCATAGGAAATTTTCCACTGTGGAAAACCTCATGTGAATTTTAAGAAATTTACCATATATAAGTTCATCATTTGCAATATGGGTTTGTAATATTTAATGAAAAGCAAGGTCCCCCCCAAAAAACTTTAACTTAAAACAAAAAAAACAAACAGAAGGAGCAACATAAAGTGTTGTCGCTCTATTAAATTCATATAGTGTATATGGGTAATCACTCACAGATATTCTTTAAATTGTTTTAAAATCTTTTTTATAGTGCTTGTATACATGTGAATTCAGTGGACTTTTGCTACTGGCTGGTGGATTAAGTAATTCGTTGTGTTGAGATACACAGCCCTAAATCTGTTTTCAGTTTGGCTGCAACATAATGCATAAAACTATTACAGACAGCAAACCATGAAAATTTTGAAATGATTACAATCGGAAGTGTGAGCTGTTACAATTAAATTGAGCTTAGTAAAATTGATATCAGCTGAAAATCAGAATATACAAAAGCCACAGCACCCAAAAGCACCCAGTGACCGAAAGGTAAAATGTAATGGATTCATCATACGCAGTACCACAAAACTATTTAATTCTTTACACTGTAAAACCATACGTCATTGTTCACTCATTATTTATAAAAATAAAAAAAAACAAGTGGGGCTGTGTATGGATGGAGAGGAGCTGGTGGAAGCAGGATGAAGGTCAGGATATAATGTTGAGTATTATCAGTGTGTTGGGGCTGAACTCTGGTACAGTATCAGTACCTTATCAGGCTTTTTATGCTCTATTGCAGTAAAGCGTTATAACCCCCCAATCAGAGCTGGGCGCAGAGATAAAGGCCAATCAGAGCTCAGAGGGCTGATAAAAGCCAATCAGAGAGGCACAAAGTGATAAGGAAGCAGACCTGGCCCTGCAGGTGATGAGCTGCAGCCTGAGTCACGCAAAACACATGCAAATGCATGCGCGTGCACACATACACACACACGTGTAGCATATGCCCATATTTGCTACCATGCATAATATTGTATCTGCAGGTTGTATTTAATACCTATAAATCTATTCAGGTCACACACTATTTCTCTTATTTTAATTATATTAAAGTTGGTTCATGAAAATATAAAACTTGTTACTATGAATACAACCAATTTTTATTGTAAAATATAATATTTGACAGCTATTAACTAATGAAACAGCCCTGTTTAATATCCAGTGTATGTAAAACATGAACAAGGACAAATAAACTGTTCACCGTCTCATAACACCAGTCCACCAACCGTATGCATTATTTATACTGTACTGGTATACCAAGTTTAACAGACTAGTTGTGCCTCGGTATAAACTCTGAGGTCCCATTGGTGGGAGAGAATGCTGAATATAAAATTTGCAATTATTTAAACATTATGTTTCCCTTTGAACTATGATTAAGCAGATGCGTGTGAACAATGTTGTGTCTATTTGGCAAAGCTTACACTGACTCTGCAACATCCAGCCTCTCAGGCACTTTGCATGCCACTGCCAGAACAAACTTACAGCAAAGCACTTTTTCTTTGCAAAGTTCTTTGACTTCAATATATTCAAAGTAAGTCAAATCCACCTCCCTTCCCCTTTACTTTATTCAAAACATTAACAGACCAAGAGTTTGACAGTAGGTTGCTGTGTATTATGTCTGACGTTTACAATAAATTACACACGTAGTTCAAACACTGCCCGGACAACATTCAGTTAAGAGTTCTTTCAGTTTTCTCTCCAAGTATGTGAAGTGAAAGGGTTGAAGGGTGACAAGAGGTTGGAAGAGAACATTCTGAAGACCTTCAAAAATGAAAATGAAAGCTCAACCAGAAAGAGATCACAGGCTGCAATTACCACAGTGTGTTGCAATGATGGAGGCGATAAGGCGTGCTCTGGCGCGAGCAAAAACTAGCACACTGAACCTCAGCTCACCCCGTCTTTCTCCATTTCATGCCCAAAGCGTCCGAGCAGAAGTCCTTCAATCCTTTCAAAAGGGTCACCCACAGGTCAGGTAGAGGTCAAGTACAGGAAGGACCTGGGAAGCGCACAACACAATCAGCACTTCTAATCTAATGCTAAGCCTGCTTCATTTTATATGCGTGTGTTTTGTCTTTTCCATTTTAGTTGATTTTTCAGAGTTTTTTTTTGGCAGAGGGTTTTCATACAGGCCTGTATTGCACAGTAAGGCACCCCTGTTAAAGGAAAGCTTTACAGTAGAGTATGACATCTGGGTTGCTTTGGAAAGAGGACATCAGTAACAATTTGCCATTGCAAAAAGCTGAATTTATTCAACAATTTAAATCAAAATTAAACATCAAAACCTAAATAAGACGATCATGGTACTGGATGGACTTAATGTACAGACTTCTATTTGTATAGCACTTTGTCTCCGGTTAGGAGACGACCCGCTCTACCTCCTGACCCACAGCTCTAAATATGAATTTCAAAGTGCCCTGTGGAGTTTTTCTCTACAGAAGTTTAGTTTATGTGTTTCTCAAAAAAAAAAAATACACTGAGTGAATCCTTGAGGTCCAACAAGCATGCTTAATGTGTTTCCTTCCTCATAAAACATTTATAAGCCAATTTTTAAAGTACATTTTAAATCCAGCGTGATTCAGATCTACTGTATGTTTATGTCAGTCAGTCATTCAAAACATATTTATTTGCTCTGGCTTATGGTTCCTAGTGAAATTTACTCATTTTGTCGTTCTGATCGCATTGTTTTTTTTCCTTTCCTTTATTTTTTTTATTTTATTTTATGTTTTCTTGTGCATTTTCATCTATACAGTGCTTTAGTCCACCTGCTGTTGTTTTAAAGTGCTATATAAATAAACTTTGACTTGACTTGCTTTGATATGTGTCTTAATTTACATCCATGGTATAAACAAATCAGACATCCACTTGTAAAAATATTGCTCTGTAGTACTACTAATGGTTAAAAAAAAAGCTATCTTTAAATACAGCATCTCACCTTGTATATCAACACTTGATATATACTGTATATAGTAAGTCTTCATGTGCACGTACTCACAATTCACCTCCCTCTCACCCCACTTCCCTGGGTGGGAGTCCATTTCCGTCTCCTGATACATAAATAAATAAAGGGGTACATAGTGCCCCAGGACTGAGATGGAAGAGACAGAGTGTTAAAGCAAGAGAAAGAAAAGAATAGTAGTGGACACATGAAGGAGAAATGAAAATGAGGAGGAGGAGGAGGGTGATGAGGCAAGGGTCGTAATTGTTTCCTAGCTCAGGGAAGTTCAGTCCCGATGAGACCAGGCCGTTTCTCCCTGCAGAGCCCACCTCCCCTCTCTCCCAGACACGAGAGGGAGGCCTCAATCAAACACGAGCCACAG
>NW_018127969.1:250677-263999 GCF_001952655.1 Monopterus albus | reverse complement strand
GTGTGAATTGATTGAATTACACTTGGCTAAAAACACCATGTGTGGGGCTGAAAAGAGAGACCGACAGACTGTGGTTAATAACAACACTGATTAAGACTGTAGTTATGTCTGCTTAGTCAACAGTAATGCTACACTTTTACCAATATAGTACCATTATCAGACCAAATTACACATATACAGTATGTGTGTGCATGTGTGCTGGATGAAGTGAATCAGAGAATTCAGGGGTAAAAATAAGGTTAATTGAGTTTATTTGGAGCCAATCTAATGATGGGTGGGAGAAATAAAGTTATGCCTGTTGGGGACTGAAGGGGAGAGACAGAAGTAGTGGAAGGAAAGAGAGATTTCTGCATTTGTCTTCTAGGGATCATATATCCCGTCCCTTTCTCTCATCTCATCCGTCATTTTCCCATAAAGGAGAATAACAGCTTAAAGCACCAAAAATAATTAAGATTGCAAATTTATTCATCTAATTTAAAATGGCTGCACACACAAGCATATTGTGCATGGCAGAGAGAGGATTCCTTACACTAATTCTAGCTGTAAGTGTTGTTTATTTCGCTCTTAGAGTCCTATCAGTGTGGGCAACAGAAACTTCAGCTGCCAATCATAAGCAGCCCGTCAGCTAAGATAATTTCTCATATCCATGTCAACACAAAGACTACACTATAGTCCACTTGTATGCAAAACTTTGAACTAAAAATTGGAGATCATTCTTGCAAAAAATGTACTTGGTGTCTGTTTTGTATTTTGTATGTATTTGGTCAAAATTTTAATTACCAAAAAAGAGAAATTAAAGTCATTATTATTTTTCTGTAGTGACAGCACTCCCTACAATAGCGTTTTCCTGGAAGCATGAATTTTTTGTAAAAACTGACGATGCTTATGTTGTAATTTAACTAGTGCAATATCTGTGTTGGCAGGTAATAAAAATGGATTGTAAAACACTTCAAATGTCCAACGTGTGGCGCGACTTTGTAAGTTGCGGTTTGGTTCCATCTGTGATTTGTTTTCATCACAATTATACTCATGAAATCAAGGAAAGACGACTTAGACCACTTCACTTTATATAACACCTAGAACATATAGTAGGAATCAGTGCTAAGATGCCGATGTCCAAAACATTATCTTTTTTAAAAAAAGCAATTATGTACAATATATAGTTGGTTTTGTTTTACGGAAAGTGAGAAATACTCAAAATTCAACCATACAGCTTGACCTTCGCCTAAAATATTGCTTTTCCACTGCAGAGTTTCAAGTTTCAATATGGCACAGTTAAAACCATAAATATGAGGTATCATTTGTGTGGTTGAGTAGAGTGTGTTGGTTCATTTGATGCAACTCTGATGCGACTCCACAAGTCAAACAAGTTCTGATAACAAACAAAAGCCAACAGATAACACACTAACTTGCACGTATGGTGCATTTGCTTACATTTGCATGGGCCCTGTGTTTTCTTTACTGAGACATTCAGAACACACAAAAACTCCATTGTTCCCAACCGGTGCATGAACATAATTTGTCACCAAACAGACCCTGCCCCCACAGGAGAACATCACAGTATAATGTAAGAGAGCATTACACAATCTCTCTGACCAATGGCAGGTCAAACATGGCTACAGTGTTAAATCTCCAGTGCAAAATACCATTAGTGACACCGGCCTTGTCAAAAACTAGGCCATACAAACTGTCTTGTAAAAAAAAATCTGCCGCAATCATCTCCCAATCTTCAGCATCAGTGGGATATTGGGGTTTGAATGTAATTACTCCAGACCACTTAGTTCAAACTGTCAGTGCTAAGGTCACATGAATAAGCCTTCATATTTGTCTCTAATCGAGCCACTAATCTGTAAGATCTAAGAGCCTGAATCAATCCTCCATTCTGCCTCTATTGATTTCATCTCTTCCGTCTACCAGTTTCTCTCCTGCTTTTTTGTCTCTGTCTCCTCCCCACCATGCTCTTTGCAGTAATGGATACTGAAGATGTCAGGCAGGTTTAACATGTACTGCTTATTTAAAATGGCCCCTGACCCACACAATACCCTTCACCACAACCCTCCACCAGACATGCTTAAAAAACAGAAAACGGTGCATCTCACTGGGTGCCATTAACGTCAAAGTGCTGGTAGCCTTACTGTTGCAGTAGCTGTGAAATGATCAAGTTTGGCTAATGGCTGTCTTATCTATGCAGCAGGCTTATTAAAGGCTGTTCAAAGCCTGCTTCTCAGGTGCAAGTTATGTCACTAAGCCTCGATATTACACTTAGACTAACCCCAATAACCATGTGGTTTGAGCTATGAGTGAGAGCCTGAAAGGTTTTCAAAGCTTGGAGGCCTGGACCAGTGGATCAAAGTAGGAAAACCTGATTGTAATGTCTGTGTGTGTCCATTTCTCCTGGGTTAGCAATTATCAGCATGACTACTTATGTGCATACAGTTAGTTACGCTCACACCGCTTCATACCTTGCCTGCAGTGTTTTTACAAGTGTCAGAATTGAGTAAAATTACCGTTCTTTTTTCACCATGTTCTAATTAATGAAATTGCACAAGGCCAAACTGTGGTAGATTCATTCATATTTATACAAAAGAAATGTAAAAACCCTTGAGGGTAAATCTTCCTTGCCACATAGTAACTGAGCACAGCAGGAGGACGGTGAACGAGACTCCAGCATCCCTAGCACAAGACTAAAGCTAGAGTGAGGGATACAAGGGGCAAGACCCAGATAAAAGGGTAAGAATTTATGTAAAAGTGTGTTTGAGCAGGAGACTGGGTGGACAGAGAAAACTATAGAAAGAAACTGGATAAAGAAGAGTTTTGTTTCTTTAGAATTGTGTCGTCTGTATGGCTTGCCACAAACCTGTTAACTGGCTATAGAAGAAACTGGAGAGGTGTGAACTTTGTAAAATTTAAGCTATCTTCAGGTAAAGCTACTTATTAACTAGTAATAAATGTCCCTTGGGCAGTACACAAGTGACATCATGAGCTGCCAAAGTCAGCTGCAAATATCAAACATGTCTAAAACAGCTTTAAGAGAACAACTGGATCTGAACACTTAGAATCTTTATATATAACGCACTATATGACTTTATTGACTTTACTTTATATGAATGTCAACACCAACCAGGCTGGAACAAAAACGTGGTTCGACAACTTGTCACTCAAATCATATTCATATCAACTCAGTCATAACATCTTAAATGAGCAGCAGAGACTCCTCTTTCAACCATAACTTTGGGCTTGATTATGACTGATCATTGCCACTGAATGGCATGACAATACTCAAATCAACTAGTTTTGCCTTAGTGTCGTCAGTAAATAATCATTTGCTATGTTGTAAAATATCTGTTTTGTCAAATGATAGTTATGAGTCAATGGACTATAAATAGTGTTATCAGCAATGTGAGGAAAAACAAGAGAAGAGGAGGCGAGAGAGTTGAGCAGCGCCTCCACTGATGGAAGAAGATGAGACAACTAAAGCAGCCTCATTCGTGTTTGCAAACATTTAGTTCATTAGGATGAAGAAGAAAGAAAAGATTAGAAAAAGGAAGAAAATGAATGAGTGAACCAAGATGTGTCTTCCATAAGTCAAAACTGCATCCAGATGAGTGAGCTGGTCAGCCAAAACTTAGCAAATGAAATAATCCTGAAATCTATTCTGCCATCTGAGTTCACTGAGGCTTCAAATCAACCACACATTTTATTAAACAAACACAGAAATTATGGAGATTAATACAAAGAGAGAGCAATAAACAGAAAGCGATCAGACCAGAAATGGTCATCATAGTCATCATAACAGAAAAGAAAAAGAAATTTGAGGACCTACAACTGGAGAAAGTCTTGCTATACTGATAAATGACTGAATGTCTAATCAATTACAGAAATTCTCAATGTACTGTATGTGTAAAGTATGTGCACCATAGTGGTTGAGCTCAGCAAATTGCTTTAAGTAAAAAACTAAAATGATTGGCTTTTTTTGTGCATCATAGACAGGAAAAATAAAATCCATCCCTCTATCATCTATATTTTATTCCTGAATAGGGTCACGGTGGGCTGGAGCCTGTCCCAGCTGACATTGGGCGAGAGGCGGGGTCCACCCTGGACAGGTCACCAGTCTATCACAGGGCTGACATGTAGACAAACAACCACACACACTCACTCCTACGGGGAATTTAGAGTCACCAGTCAACCTAAGCTGCATGTCTTTGGACTGTGGGAAGAAGTCGGAGTACAGGTGAGAACCCACGCAGGCACAGGGAGAACACGCAAACTCCACACAGAAAGATTCCAGGTCAGCTGGGGCTCGAACCCAGTACCTTCTTGCTGTGAGGCGACAGTGCCTGCTGCAACCATGCTGCTGTACTTCGCACACACAGGAACATTTTCAAGCAAAGCAAAGACAAATCTGTATGACTAGACCAGAAATAGTCTCTCTTCCTAGATTTCCCGTAGCTGTGAGACGTGGTGGATTTGCTTGTTGTGGTTTGTTTTGGTCCTCATCTGCGAAACAAAGCCTCCTCTCTCCATCACCCCACAGTTACTGTACGATAACTCACCTCCTGGCTGTCTGGAGCACATTATCACAGGCCTGCTGAGCCCACCAGTCTTGAGCTCATGCTGGCTGATAAAACAACACCTCATCCATAACCTCAACTACTGCGCTATCATCCTACAGTATATCAGCCTGAAACCAGCCTGTACATGTACAGTATGCCTATGGGGCTGATTTTCAAGACAAAACTGCATCAAAAGTGCTGGAAGGTGGAAAACTACAGCAGAAAAGAGAGAGATAGTATGTGAGTCAGTCAGAGAAGGTCAGTTAACTTTTACTGTCATAAAAAGAGATCCAGTTACATGCTTGAACTACCGTGTAGGCAAATCGGAAACATTCAGGACACCCAACCTCCTCCCAGATATTTCTGATTAAATAATAGCGCCATGATGATTGAAGCAACATTTCGACTTACAAAATATAACTCACAGACAGGGCTACCAGGTCTGCTCTGGTCCCCATACTATTCCCAAACAGTCTGCCTGACTTCTGCACCCCATGCCAAATGCAGAGACGGAAAAGGAGAAGGAGGAAAATAAACAGATCCTCAGTTTTAATGGCTCATTTCCGTGGGACACTACCCTTAAGCTTTGGGCCTGACAACAGTAAAGAGACAACCCCTCAACCCCCACTCTTGCGTAAAATCTGCACGCTCTATGCAGGACTAAGAGTCAGGAGTATGTCGAATCAGATTTTGCAGTTTGGTCATTGTCTCCAGAGAGCAGACAGACAGTCGGACATGCTGGTGGGAGGGCATGTGAAATTACCGGCCCAAACACAAGTTGTTTGTTTCGGCGCTCATGTCTGTTTGTTGGTGTGGTGTGGCAAATTAACTATCACTGAATGTCTTAAAACATTTCCAACATCAAGAATTTACCTTGAAGCTGCATCCAGACTGAACAGCACTCAAGAAAAATAACATAACAACAAATTATCATAGCAAACAGGCTGTGTGATGCTTCAGGACACAGATGTGAAATCAGAATTAAGGAAAAAGAGAACAGGATATTTTACTCATCAGTCACCGTATCTGCCGTTCAGTGTCTCACCCTCGAGTGGTTTCTGATCGCACTGCCCTGTGTCTCCTTGCAATATTGTTATGCACACACACCTGGTGATTAATATGCAGCAATGAAAAGAGAAGTGAGGGACAAAAAGAGACAGAGGGGAGAAAGGCCTGATGGGAATCTTTTGAGACTGTGAACACTGCATGAATTAACCTATCAGAGCTCTGACAACAAGAAGCATGAGCAGAACACAAATGAAGAGGAGAAGGAGTACACTATACAGATAGTATACTGTTTAAGTACACAGGAGTAGGAGCTATAGAGCATTTCAGAGTTTGCACATTGCCAGGATTATTGATTTGTCTAAAATGTCCTGTATGAGTTGAACTGCAGGTGATTCTTCACAAGTATTACTGGCTTTACACAAGTCAAAGGTGTAGTGTTTTGTTTTACAGACTGCTTACACTTGCATGTGTGTGTATAATTGTGTACAGTGTGTGTTCAATGCCAATCAAGCTCGTTTCTAATTAAAAGCGGCTGTGCAAGGTTAGCGATTATTGCTAGAGAAGGAAATCACTATCAGCCGACCATTTTCATATGAATGGGGTGTTTTAATTAAACCGAACAGCTAATGAGAGCCTATATCAAAATAATAGAATATTTTACCTGCTATGTAAGAAATGAACAAAAAAACCAGGAAGATGACATATAGGACAAAAAAAAGAGCCGTAGAGAGAGGCAGACGGAGCGAACGGCAGGAAGATTAAATGGTTCTGAGCACAAAACAGATATCTGTTGTCTTTGAACCTGTAATGTTATTTCCACGCTGACAGAAGTTCAAAGAATCCAGAGGCAGAGACTTAGTTAGACTTTAGTGCACAAAAGGAACCAGGAGGAGAAGGAGAGAGAATAAATGTCAACGCACATGTTGTAAGTCTGCTACGTGAATGTGTGAGAGAATGGAGATCTCAGATGAAAAGCAGCAAAAAAAAAAAAAAAAAACCTCTTCTCCATTGTTGGACTGTGTGTGTTTATGTGTGTGAGTGTGGTTGTCAAGCATGCACACATACTTCTGTGCCTGCTGAAATGTCTCCACTGAAGGTTAATTAATGCTTGGAATGAAAGCTACAGGACTGAAAATCAAAGTAAACAGTCTTGCAGTCGCCTCAAGAGATTATTAGGAAAATAAATGAAAGCTGCATAAAACAATTAAAACATTTGAAATGTGAACTTTGAAAAGCATAACACTAAAATTATCAAGGACAAGTGAAATAAACAGCGAGAGTACCGCTGTATAGTGCTGTCACTGAAATGCTTTTACAGCAACAAAAACAATGTAGGAATGATTTTAAAAAGGGTTCTGCACAGTGTAAAATAAAATAAATGTCATCTCAAATACAGCAAACATCATCATCTAAAAATGACACTCATTAATAACAACTGTGAGATTCTCTACTCTGCATCTGCCGCTTCTAACAGAAAACAACAAATAATTGCAGCAGCCAGTGGGTGAGCACAAAAATACAATTTGGGTTCCTTGAAAGAAGTAACAAAGTGTGTATATCAGTGGTTGGGAGGACTCTATATACAGTATATTTGATTTGGGGCTGTGCCGTGCGCATGTCAACAACCTCAATCTGGCAAACCAGAGGGATAGGAGCTAATTAAGAGGGAAGACAACCGAAGGGGCAAAACGGGGAAGGAATCAAATTAAAAGCAGAAGAGGATTAGTGGAAGATGCAAAGTACTTTCTACTTTTACTAAAGTTTTGAACATTCACAAAGTGAGAGGACAAGACAAAATGAGGTAAATAAAGAGTTAGAAATACATTTACTCAGACCTTTCTTTTATTTCCAGACCACAATAAACTTCCCTGCCCCATTTTCATATGTTTGACTTATCCTTCTGTCTTGTCCTTTTCTCCCTGTCTTTCTGTCTCCTTTTTGTTCAGAGGAGCGATCCCTGTCCCATCCCTGGAGCTCCTATCTGATGGGCATCGGACCACTGTTTTCATAACCACAATTTTTGGAGGGCTAGCATATACACATAAACAGCCGCGCTACAGGCTGCAGTGTCAGATCTCCCCTAAACCTCCGTCACTCACTCTGCTCTTCTAAAAGCACCGTCAGGCGGTGTTTGGGTCAGGCTGACAGGGCTGGGTGGGCTTCAGACGAGTACCACACAGAACCAGAGCCCTGCAGAAACAGAGGAAACTCCCCACCCCCAGCCCATCGGACTCCTACTGTCAGTCCAGGATTAACTCTGTATACACACACACAGCATAGACCTCATAGTACTATCAATATCTGACTGTTTTCTTAAAAACTAAAGTTATTTCTAGGTTTTTTTGGATGTTTAAAATGTTAGCACATTATAAAGAACATCTAAATCTGCTTTTCACTAAGAGTTTGAAAGCCATTTGTGTTTTAATAAAGCCGAGATCTTGAGGTGCTTTAGTTTTCTTTTGCCCCAAAACCCTCTGCATGGCAGTGCATTAAAAGTCCCAAGATACATTTAACAATAGCAGCTTAGCAGTCCCTCACAATTTCTGAGACAATTTCACTTATAAACATTATTTCAAAGCATTAAAGGTTATTATAATTTTATTTTTATATATTATTTATACATTCTGAAAGAGGTCGCTCACAGTGATAAACCCACAGAAAATTATCTGACTGTGCAGTTCCCCTTAGCTCTACGAAGCATTGTAGCAGTTTAAAGGTCACTGTTTTGGTTCACTCGCACGAGGTTTAACTTGAATTCAACAGCTACTGATAAATATATGTTCATCATTTTTCTCTGACTGTTACCAATAATGAAATTCTACCTTGTATGTATCAAAACAGAAAAATTAAGACACATACTGTTTGCACTATGAATCAAATGATTCGCAAAATATACTTTATGCTCAGTGGACTGAGAAATCTAACAACACAGACTGCCTAACACATAAGGAGCGAGTTAAGACTGGTTTCTGTGTTTACAGCCATCGTGGTTGGTGAATAATTTAAACATAACATCTTCCTCCGGGTTGCCGCAGAGCAAGGCTCCCCGAAGACATTTCATTAGATGGCAAAACAAGCATGAAAATCCAAGAATAGTTGACATGTCTTTGACATCTTTTACAAGGTTATCCATAGTGAAGTGACTTTTCACATGACCCTACACATCACATGACCCAAGCAGCAGCAAATTTAGTTGAACCGGTCCCCAAGTTTTGAAACCTCCTCCTTGCAGCCTTAAGCCTCCTCAGCAGTAACACAATGCTCAAAAGGGAACAGCTTCAGGCCTTTTCTTCAAATTGATTACTTTGTTCTTTTCACATAATTATTTGAAACTTTTTTTTTGCCAAGCAAAATCCTATATGTATTAATAGTTAAGTCCCTACTGAGCCAATGGCAACAGTGAGTGGTGAGCATGCTATCTATTAAAGGTTAACTTGAGAGAAAAGGTCAGCTTGGACAATTTAAAAAGTGTTTAAGAAAAAACACAGGTATACAGTAACGTCCTATTTCAACTTATTGCCTCTGAGGACAACAAATTACAGTTAGAGCACAAATGTGTCTGTCTTTCTATGCTGAAGTGCAGTAGAAGTTTGTGTTTGGGATTAAAATATGTGAACTACAGAGAGGTCACTGTCCTTTAAAAAAGGAAGATGAATCCTGAAGGGAAGCTATGGGAAGCGTACTTCTCTATCACGTTGGTCTTTTTCTGTGACAACTAAACCTAATCACCTCAGTCTCTGAATCACAACTGCAGGTCAGATGTGTTCATGTGCATCTGTGGCTCCCCTGGCTCCTCTGTACGTGAAGATGAGTGATAGCACAGAATAGTGACTGGCACTTTTCAAGGTGATGCTGCAGGTGACCTCCGACCTGGACAAGTGGAGTTTGCTGAGCTAAGCTGTAATGATCGACTTCACCAAGTGGCATCCTGAGGTGATGAGGCAGGAGATGACAGGATGAAAGTGGTGGTAAAAACAGACTCGTCTGTCAGGGTATGGAAAGAGTATATCAATACGCTGCTTTATTGAGGAGCCAGCGCTGCTTTTCTATGTTTTTCTGACTGCATAAAAACAACCCAGTGGTGATGGGAGAACAATGGTGATTTTAACAGCTTTTCTTTCATTAGGGTCTACTGTTCACACCTTGCAACAGTTTTGTGGACCGATCAGCTAAATGAAATAATTTGGTTTTAGTGGCTGATTGCAGGATTGCTTTTTTTTTTTTGGAAACTGAGTGGCACACTTAAAAATTTCTGGTTCATCTGAACCCAAATAAATAACAATTATGCAGGTCAAATCAGTTCTGTATATATAAGGTGGCTGTGCAAAAATTCTAAATAAATGAATTAAAAAATGTTTACAGTGACCATGCAGATGAAAAGAGAAGTTTAAATGGTCAGATGAAAGCTAATTTTTATAGTTCAAACTATCAGACACCTTTAAGTAGGCAGGCTCACATCTATGTCCATGATTTACAATCAGTGACGTGCGGTCAGGGGAGACAAGTCAATCTAGAAAAGAAAAATTTTTTTTTACCATAAAATATAATAAATGTTAATATTTGTCGGCTGGTGTGTGTTTTAGGCCCTTTTGCCGTTCGAATCCGATGTTGAAGGAATTTTTTTCAATAAAGAATAGCAGAATTTCCGTATGTCCCGTTCAAATACATGGAGGAGATGCCCGATGAGGCAGCACTTTGCTGTGCCTCTCGGTGGATCGTATAATCCTCACCAACTGTATGCGATGCAAATAGTGTGTCGCTGTCCCTCTATATATCGCAAATAAAATGTTTTCAAACACTCTGGTTATATGCTCTGCCCTGCCATAATCTGGATAATGTATAAAATGTAGTTGTGTAACGTGTTTAGGCTCGCAGATTAACCATAAAACCCAGTAAAAAAGTTACTCGGTGAGGCAAACAGTACGCCTGCCTCAAGGCAGAGGGCGCTAGTGAGCCCACAGATTCTTGCGCTACCTACAATCTTCTTCGTGCTTGTTTATATTTCCTTTACAATCCGCCTTATCAAAATGGAAGATTACATTTCCAAGCTGAGAAAATTCGCAAATCTGGACTTTCAATCAAAACATTTTTGACAGTCTGGACATTTTTGTCCAGAAGGATCTTCTTTATTGAGAACATTTGTTTTAATATTGGATTCGAACGGTAAAAGGGTTTGTAATACATACCAGCTGACAAATGGATTTCGTGTACAAGTAAAGGTAAGACCATAAACTTTTATTATTTCTAGTTAGAAATAAGCTCAATTGGAATAAATTTTAACCTCAAATTAAATATGGGTCACGTTTGTGTGAAGAATGCTGATATGAGATATAAAACACAACGCATTGTCTGAACAGACAATTTGTTCATTTGTATTTGTAAATCTGACTGTAAAAGAGTCAGTGCCTCACCAGCTGTCAACCTCACTGCACGTCACTGTTTACAATGGACAAAAACAAAACATAAAAAAAAAAGACTTCCACAGCCGAAGGGGGGTGGGAGATAAGCAGTGCCGGAAATGGAGAAGTCGAGTGGAAGAGGCTGCCGGTGGTATTAATTAAACAATGTCCATTTTAATCACAGCTAATTATACTTGCAGGCGAGGGATGAGAGGAGTGATGGGACCGAGGGTGATTCTATCTGTGTCTCTGCTCATTAGTATGGTGGAGCTGTGTCATGGCAACATTCAACTTCTCCAGTTAAATAATCAAGCATTAACACTCATCTCTGTCAGAAGAGGGTGACATGGTTAAAACTCTGATTGTAGGTCAGGTTGGTATAGTCGACACCTGAATAGAGCTGCTTGTGAATCAAGAGAGAAATGTGAAAAGTGCTTCTAGAGCTGTTTTCAAACAAGCAAAATATGCTGTCAAACAGTTCAGAAGCAGTAGAGTGTTAGTCTTTTCAATTTCAGCCTTGAACCACATTTTAAATTCCCCCGTTTACCTTCTCAATAACCTCTCCACCATATACCTCCCTCAGTTTCTTTCTCTTCCACAGCTGCCTATTATCTTTATTTCCCACATTCAGGAGCTCAGACATTGACCCTCGACTCCTGGCCGACCTGAAGGTCACAAACAAAAAGGACAGGGGTATTGAAGGGGTATCATGGCTGTGTCTTGGCTCTATAAGGAAGAGGAGAGATGTATAATGATAAATATAAAGGGACTCTTATGCAAAATTGTTACCAAGAATATGGGCACCACCACTTGAGGCCATAATGTTGTAATCAGGTTGTCTGGGAATCACTTTCCCATCCCAGGCACTCATCTCTTGTCTTGTCTTGGCTATGGTGTGCGTGTAGTGAGCTCAGACAAGAACACACTCCCAGCTACAGTCCCACAGCCTCCCTCTCCCTCTGTCTGTCTGTCTGTCCATCTCCTGCTGCCCACCAATCATCTTCAGCCTTACAAGCGGATTATTGAATCCACCCAAACCTCCTCACCTCAGCTCAGAAAGGACCGTGGTAGCTCTCTCTCTAACACACACGCACACATACACACACACACTAGGATTAGTGAGCAAAATAAAACAGTGAGGAAAATGTGATACACACACTCCTGTGTCTGAAATGAATCACAAAAGAATCTTCGTCAAAGGCAGGATGAAAATAATAATCTTTTAACAAGATAACGCATGACAACAAATGCTTTCAGCTCATTTATAAATAAAGGGCTATGCTTTTGCAGGCTTAAAAAAATATAAGATGCAGCTACTGTAAGGCAGACATTAGATATAAATCTAATATAAAAATAAGTTTTTAGATTTTAAATAAACTACTCTTACATCCATCTCCAACCGACTGTATTGCAGCAATGACACAAACACAGTATCTGAATCATTCTGATCTGTCTATACAATTATGGCATTAAGGGAAAAATTTAGGACTGTAAAAAATATTTACATTACTGTCTGCAGTAATGAACAGAGAAAAGGTTTTTAATAAAAACTAGAATGGACTGGGAATGGGGGGAGGAAGAGAAATTGGAGAGACAGAAGTAAAAAGCGACAGATTTTTTTCCTGTGTGGTTTTCTATAAGAGGAACGAGAGGAGATAAGACTAAAAGGCCTGTCACTCAGAGAAACAATCCCTCCAGTGTCCCCTCTTGCTCCTGCTGCTGCTCGCTCCTCCCTCCCTCTCTCCAATTTCCACAGATTCATGCCGAGATAGAGTCGCTGCTCGCAGGGACAGTCTGCTGACATCATCCGCTACATACCGAGTGTCCTGCACTCTCACTGCACTTCCCCACAAGACTTCTGTGACAAGATGTACACACATATACACAAACACGTCTCCACCCTTTACAGCTCGATAACTAGCTGATTAATGGCACCAACAGAACCTAAGCTATGCACGACTACTATTAGATTTCCTCATTCAGTTTCCACTGCATAGTCTTTCCAGTATGGACAACTTTTACCCAAAGAGAAGTAATTTAAAACATATGCAGGGTAAAATAACCTAATGTTTAGTGAGTGATAGCATACAGGCTGTAGCACAGTTACACGCACGTTGACGGTTGCTGGTGAAGTCATAAATACACACCATTTCTTTTAACTAAAATCCAGATAATGCTTTTGCAGCATCAAATAATACAACTCGGGGTACATTTTCAAGCTACGTGCTACAGTAGTAGATACACTCCTTATGGCCATTAGTTACGGCTGAGACAGTATACGAATAGAATAGATTCAAGACAGACCGTGACATCAGGAGAGCTTGTTTAGGAAATTATATGTTGAGTATGAATGCAAAACAAA
>NW_018127969.1:245127-250617 GCF_001952655.1 Monopterus albus | reverse complement strand
AAAATATATGGAAACAGTATCTTATCAAACACAGCACAAAGTACAAACTGCAGCATAATGAAGAGTGCTTCATATTGAGCTTCAGTAAAAATGTAAATGTTTTGTATTTAGGTATTGATGAATTCAGTTTGTCTTGCAAACAGGGTTTTTGGACACATTATTTTCATAATTTATTACTCATTATTGTTTAACTAATCATTTGGTCTACATACCATTGAAAAACAGTTAAAATGCCCATCACAATGTTCTACAGCTGGGTGGGTCATGTCTTGTTGACCAACAGTCCAAAACCCAAAAGTATTAATTTTATGATATCACAAAAAAGGAAAAGCAACAAATCCTCACATCTGACAAACTTAAAAAGAATGTTTGAATGTTTTTACTTAAAAATGAACAATTGATTCTTAAAACAGTTGCTGAATAACTAGTACATCCCCCCATGCCCCCAAGGACTTTGCCAGTCATCACACAAAAAATAACTGCCAGAATTGAGTTTCAGCATAGGTTTGTCTTTATGTGTCAATGAATAATATTAAAATAAACTCTAAGCTCAAACTGCCATAAAGGTGAATGTAATGAAAACGAAAAATATGGACAAATATGGTGAAATCACACAGCAGCAGCCAAACATCAAAGCATGACCTTTAATGACAGCTAGAGACACAGGCGACGACTCTATGATGTGAGCATATCCGTGGAAATCGGTGAGCTCAGTGTTTCTATGCTAGCTAATGTGTTTATACCAATTATGGCTCAGCTGCAATAGAAATGTACATTTAAAAAAGAAAATTTGCTGCTAGCCAAAAGAGGAAAATAACTACTGATTTTATAAGAAATCAAATCCATCAGGAACAGAGGAGCAGCCTCCACCTTTATGATGGAGCAAACTGGATTAAGCCCATCAGCATTCCACAATAAGAGCATTTCATCGGACTCTCTCTGTCCCCAGAAAAAGAAAGTTATCACACCCCTGAAACAGAGGCTGTAGTACACCTCTGCAGCTGTCTGCACCCAGTCTCCAGCAACGTGACTCAGTGTCAGGTTGAAGGGTGTGCAACAAAGGTCAAGACTGAACCATCTTTTTATGGGGATCAAAGACATACCGTTTGAAACGCAAGTGAATGCTAACAGGCTCAGAATCTGCTTTGGGCTCCTCTTCATTTGCTGGGCAGCCTTTGCTTCCACCCTTTCCTTTCTTCTTAGAGGTGGAGTTTAATAACTGCTTGGTTTCTGGATGAAGACCCTCTGTAGAAAAGACAAAGAGACAAGCCAAATGGTTATCTATTATAAAACAAAAACATTAATGTAAGATTATGTACAGAGATCGCCAGTGTATAATACGTCTAGAGCATACGCTATATTGTCATCCACTATGTGCTTAGGTCAGCTTAATTATCTCAGTGTGGGAATAACTGATGCATGAAAGAGCTCTTTTCCTCCATGTTATATGTACACTAGGTGCTGTATCAGTGCTGGCACCTGTTCAGTGTGCTGACCTCGAGGTCAACGTTTGTCCTCCTGATGTAACTGATGAAGATGTCTTCAGTTGCTCCTCGAGTCTCTATATGGTCACTGCATTAGTCTGTCTTATCCTGACACCAACACCCCAGTATTGAGGTGTCACTTCTCATCATTCCTCCATCACTTGGATCTCATTCTCAGCTATACTGAGCTGTTTCCTGTCAATGCTGCGTTGCCGTTCAGTGCTCTTCATGCATGCACCACAAATTCTTCTTCTATGCCATCATATCCGCCTTGTCTTTCTGTATTTGTGTTTCAAGGACAGAATCTGGCCACGTGTTTGCACACAAGGTAAGAAATGTTCTGGGTTCACTGCTTTGCATGCCGGCTGTCTGACTTTACATACAACGGCGCCAGCATTCTTCATGTTATCGTTATGCCAGTGTGAGCGCTGTTATGGTTGCAGCACAGCCAGCAATCAACAATCTTTTATTGTCTATGATCAGTTTAAGACGCCCATTTACATCACAAAACATAAATACAAGCAAAACTAAGTCATTTGGGTTCAAAAAGGAGGCACACTTTTACATGCTTGACCTCAAATTTATTAGGTAGTCATCTGTAAAAATAGAAAACATTTACCACATCTACTATACAGTATAACAGAACTACTGCACAGACAATCACTGAAGCCTAAGAATCAAGATAAGTACTTTTGAAGCATTAGGGATTTGACTAGTCGCCTACACATCAGACAAGGTGCACAATTAACACCCAACAAGAACCAGATATGGATAAAAATGGCTTTGGTGGACAAATAAAACGGGGTCAGTGGTCAAGTTTGCAGTACATTTATCTGTAGAGATGAAACATGACACCAAGTTTAAACCACTGTGTTTTCTGTGCTTAGAGTAGATAAAAGCAGGAAGAATGATACTGTTCTGTCCCCTGTGCCCACTGAAAAACTGTAATACAATGACCTCATCATTAATAATTGATTTATTCACATTAATTGACTGGCTGATGTGCTGCGCAGCTTCAGGACTTTAAGGGTGTATTAACTAAGATTTTACACATTGTATGATAAATCAGGTGAAAATGAGACAGGACATCGTATCCCCCTGCCATTCTACACCACTCCATGACAGTCTGCTATTCACAGCCCTTCTATTGTTATTCCATCTTTTCTACCCTGTGTCATAATCAGGTTTGTAAATAAGCCCCGCCTGCTACCTAGCGAAGGTTAAAGTAAATCTTTTTGGAAACACAAGCAGTTGTTTCAAAGCTCTCGGCAACAAAAGGTCTGGGATTAGTGCATAGGAGATTACCAAATTTACACCTTTGTCAGCCAACGCTAGCCTTAGTCTGGGGGCTGCATTTTGTACAGTTGTTGTGATCAGACATCAAACTGTAGTTTACAACATCACTAGAAAACAAGATATAATGGGAGGGGCAAGGAGTGGTTAGGAGCAGCTTATGGTGTCAGTTTGAGTCTCATTAGCCCCTCTAGTGGTTGAGGAAGACATCAGGTAGAGCAGCTTTAATAACAGTCACTGTTATAAAGCTACAACTAATGAATACATATGTATAAGATGGAAGAAATAAAGAATCTTCAGTATGTCTGTGTGTCACTGGGAAAGAATTAGGCATTGGTAAGACTGTGCCATAGTATTTAATAGAGTATTTGATTACTAATCAAAAAACTATTTACATAATTTATTAAGTATATACGCCAGCTTACAAAAATGCTTGCCAGCCTCTAATTATAGCTTCTTAAATGTGAACATTTGGGTATATCACAAGGAAGCTACAATACTGGCAACTGACAAGTTGTATCGTATCAATACCTGTGAAGATTAAAAATGCCACAACACTGACAACATAATAAAGTGTTTGCACATTGGTAGAATTTTACCTGGGATGAAATGGCTTCAAAGAGATGCCTTTTGAAAATACAGGAACATGTTCATATGCAAAGCAAAACCTCAAATGGCGAGTAGAGGAAATACAGATCTAAAACAGAAATACTGATCTAAACTTATCTTGACATTTATTGATAAAGTCTGTTATCTACTTGTATTGTCTTATTGATTATTTGCTCAGCCCCTTATCAGTTGAATAGTGCCATCTTTGCCCTAAAGCCTATAGGAGTCTCAGATGAACAACGCTGAATATCTGCATTATATTCATCCACGAAGACGTGCATGCCCTGTATGTCTAAGACTTCTGAGTATGCAAGTGTGAGGCAGTGAAGAGGATGTAGGTGAGGTTCTCTTTCTAAATGTTTTTGTTTTCCCTTCCCTCCCGGTGTGGAGCCATTGGTTTGGAGCAACAGAAGGTAAAATAAACAGAGCACAGACTTCCCCTGGAACACAGGCAGTCCCCAGAGGAATTCTGGGAATGTGGCTTGGGATGTCGAGCCTACTGCTCTTACCACATCCTGAAAACTGGATTTTGGGGTTCAGTGGACAAAGAAAGGTAGGGAACGTGTTCTGGATATGTGTATGTATCTGCGCTGTACAATGTCAAACTATACTTTACTGGAAACCCTAAATGAGTTTGATATGTGCAGCAACAGTAGTTTTTCTGATATTGTGACCCGGGATAAGAAACAAGAACTCCTTACTTCAGGAAATCCTTACCTTGTACACGAATCTTGAACTTCCCACTCTGTCCGAACCCACCCTCAATGACGCCACTCTCTCCTGTAGACAGTGTGACCTTTAACCCCACAAACAGCTGCAGGTTGGTCTCCTTCTTAAACAGGTTGCGGCCAATCACAGTGTAATCATCAGTCACCTGAGCAGAGGAAGCTGAGACTTAAGAGGTGCAGCGCTAACAACCTGAAAGCTCAAAATGCCATGAATGATTAGAAGTGCTTGTTAAATGGTCTGCAATCATGTGATCTAATTACAACAGGATTGAGTTTTACTTCCTCTGATGTCTAGATCTTTTGGTTTTCATGATTTCACTCTGCCACCATAGGTGGATGAGGAAGAAGAGCTGATCTGGTCCTGTGGCCTCATCAACCACAGTGCTCGCCCGTCAGCCTCATTCTTTGATGCGTGCCACCTAACTGTCTAACACTCTAACAACCTCCTGCACATTTTATGCTATATTTGTTTTTATTTCTGGCATATCATCCATCACTAAATCAATCTAACCTGCCACTTACCTGAAAACAGGAGGGCACCGCGCTGTCTAACTCACCCCTACCAGCAGCTATTCCTCTCTCTTCTGCCTAACCCTCGTTCATTCTTGAACATTTGACCCTGACGTCACTCAAGTGTTGACTGATGCGCTGATTTAAAGAAAAGAATACAGTTGCTGTACACGTCTGATAGACCGTGTGAATTGTGACTTGATGAGACCGTCATATCTCAGCAATGCCAGTAATGTGTTCTTTTATGAAAAGGAATTCTTAAGTCTTGAAATACAACTGCCTTTTTCTGAGAGACAGATGAATGACAAATGCGATGTCACATGAACATGGGCTGCTTTCTCACACATGCTCTTCTACTCCTAAGTCAGTGACTGGAGCTGTCAACAGCCTGAGGTGCTAACTGCAGGAAACTAGTTCACACACTTGATCCTTGACCTGAATGTGAACCTACACAAGGAGAAACAACTGTAACACGCAGAATGGCATGAGTCATAATGTCTTCAATGTGCAAACAGATGAAAATACAAACTGCAAGAGGTCAAGGAGGATGCTGCCTTTTTTTGATTATGAAAAAAATGATTTAGATATGATATGGGTCAGTATGAACTGAAGTTCAGGACAGAATGTAACAGCGATCACAAGACCAAAAGTAAAAGTAGCATGTGTAGGAGAGAGGAAGAGAAAGAGAGGGAAGGATGCTAAGCCAGACAGAAGTGAGGGAAGAGTCAGGTGAGCTCACACAGTCATGTGGGTATTCCTGTGCCACTCAGGTGTGTCCAAACAGCGCCAGCTTCTGACAGTGAGACGGAACCAGTGGCGTCAGGTGGCCACCCACACACAACTCTGTGTCACAGCGCATGTCCAGG
>NW_018127969.1:230832-245064 GCF_001952655.1 Monopterus albus | reverse complement strand
GCATATGCATGTTTGTTTGTGTGCATGTGTCTATTAATGGATGTACAATAGGGGCTCTGTCTGGGCCAGCAATCTGTGCCACCAGCAATAAGAAACATCCAAAGAACCAGAGGCAGAAGAAGAACAAGGTGATAGGGAGGGCAGAGAAACAAGGACAACAATCAGGGGTAAGGAAAAAGGTGGATGGCTATGAAAAAGACCATATTAAATCCCAGCTAAACTTCTGAGCATCCACTCACCCTCTCCACCTGTCCCTCCTTTTGTTTGCTTTTGTAGATGCGCAGACGAGGCAGGGCAGTCTCAGCATAGCTTTTATCTTCAAACCCCTGTAACAGACGGCCTTGGAAGGCTAACCGACATGCATTAGCATGGATGTCTGTGTCCAGCTTGGAGCCAATCACAAGGCAGAGTAAGGGACATGTGACTGGCCGCTCAAACTCCAACAAGGCCCATTGCTTTGGATTAGACCTGGCCTCTCCCTGACTGGTAACGTATTCATCCTGGTAGAAGTACTCCCTGTCGAAGGTGAAGGGTGTATCCAGGGAGCAGGGCTGCAATGGTAGTGGTTCAGTGTCAAACCGGGGCTCTGAGGTACCCACAGGTGGCAGGCCAAAGAAGGTCACCCTCGCCATGACTGTTTCATGTCCCACAGTGATGTGGAATTTGGCACGGGTGGCAAGGGAACCCTTAAAGTAGCCTATCTTCCTGACAGAGATGACAGCTGCATAGAGGGTGTGCAGGGAGCCTGGCGTGCACACCAAACCCCGCTCTAACAGTTTGGGGTCAAACTGTGTCACACACACGCCCACACGATCCCCCTGCATGGCTCCTGACACTGGCTTCCGAAACATCTGCACCGACTTTATCTTCTTGGTCACCTGATGACAGAGAGAACATATACAATACATTTTAACAAACAATACTGATTTCTAACATCAATCTAACACAGGCTTTATAGAACAGATCGCTATACAATCCACAAAAACAAGAGAAAGCAAAAACTGCTTACATACGCAGTGTAATGAGACTCTGCTGCTTAATGTTCAATGCTCACAATATTATCTTTTCACAAAATAGGGCACGTAGCTTACTTTTAACCATCACATATGTTTAAGTGTTTTTGTTATCCAGCATTCTCAGGTCCAAGTTTAATTTACATCTAAAACCTGAAAACTGAACATGAAATACAGCAAGAAATTAAATACAGAAAAACATCAGCACATGAATATCACAGTGCATGAATGTTTATACATTATCTCTATTACAGGGCTTTCCCTCGATTATTTAAATTGCTCTATAGGGGAATTAAGCGTTTTCCCCCTCAGTCAAATATGCACACATGTAATAAATAAGCAGCTCATTAAACATGCACAACTTCAAGTTAAAGCTGCTTCTTTATTTAATAGATAACAGAGCTATTTGTGTGCTAACGTTATCTATGAGCACATTTGCTGATGCTGTATTATCAGTTAATATTAAAAAGCCATAGGAAATGCAAACTATTGTGTCTGGTTTACTTTCTCTGGAAGTAAACCAGATTTTTTGGTATAAAATCACGTTTGCTTGTTGTTTTTAAATAAAATAAGGTATTTTTTAAATTAAAGTTACTAAATGAATTAATCAAAAACATTTTACATAATGTAGCTGTTTTTGGGTCATTGTTTCTGTTGTTGTTGTTTTTGTTGCTCCAACACACACTGGCTAGATCATCCATAGTCCATCAGGTCAAAACTCTTTGACAAGTGATTGTTAGCTTAGCCATCTGCTGCCACCAAGAGGTGAACATGATAACTGTCAGACAAACCTGGCAAGCCTGGCTGAAAGTTTGCATCTGTTCTACATTACCCTGCCCGTGTGCTCCCAGTACACTCCCCTCTCCCTGTCCTTCTTTCACATAAAACTCACACATCCTCTGAGCCACACTCGGATATCCCTCCCTGTCTGCCCACTTCCAGTCAGCTTCTGAACTTCTGAGACCCTGTGGATTTTCAGCACTCAGGAATGTCACTTAGTTGCAAATATCAGAGATTCAGAATCCATGCCTACTTGGTGGCGCATACCTTCAGCGCTGGGATTTCCACAGTGTCATTGATGGCCAGCGACCCCTGCAGGACGGTCCCAGTCATGACTGTTCCCTGACCACGGATGGAGAAGCAGTGGTCCACAGCCATCAGAAGATCACCACCAGGGTCTCTCTGAGGGAGGTATGTCTGTTTCTTCAAAAGCTGAGGCACACAACCCAAAGAGCAAGAAGGGAAACACATGAGATAACTGCTGCCATAACACTGTAAGGTCACACACACAAGTATGAAACCAGACAAAAAAAGAGGAACATGTATTATATATCTAGGGTTAGGGTTAAGTCTGACTTACTGCCTGAAACTGTCTCATGTTGTAAGCACTGATTTGACCATAATGTGTAAGTCATTATATTTTTTACACCACAGGAACAATAAATGTCCCTCCTGTTGATGCTGTGTGAAGTAAAGTACAACTAGCTTCTGTTTTCATTGTTCTCAACTTGCTAAATTTGACAAGAGAAGACCATTGATAAATCACCCAAGCCAGTATAGCTCATTGCACATATATCAATATCAGCATAACTGATGGCCAGTAACCAAGTAGAACATGCAGTACAAATGCCAGAGATACAATACGTATATGAGGTAGTTCAGAACAAGTGTGTGTTACATAGTACATTTGCCAGAGAGCACTAACCGGTTTATTTTTCAATTGCAAAATTCTGTGTTAGGTGTTTATGTAAACAAGTTCATCAGCATTATTTTTTAGAATATATTAAATATCAACTCCAGCCTCAAAAACCCAGTACTGGTTGTGCTTTAGACAAGAGTTGATGCCTTTTATGTAAACTTGCTTCAATTTTTGCAATACCTACTCATCCTTAATCATCAGAATCATAGCCTGCCATGAAATACATCACTTTGAACAGGGCTCCAGTCTAACATTTCATACTGGTGGCACTGGTCCCACCGAGTCTCTCAGATGGTGGCACCCGAGCTGATGGAAAAACACTATAAGTAAGAATGGAGGGGCACCAGTTTGTTCCTAAGCCTTACCTCAATCAGCTCTGGGACTCCCTGCGGCTCTTCTGTGTCAGGAGCTTCCGGGCCTCCAGGCTTTGCTGCCACAGCAATCACTGGGCATTCCTTAAATCTGGCCAACAGAAAGAAAAGTTATGCTGCAATTACTACAAAAGTGATTTAATCATCTCAAAAAAATGTTGAGGAGGGACAAGTGGGCCTGACTGACAGACAGACAGCTGTAATGCAGAGAGGGAAACAGACTGGGGAATGAATGAGGAAGAGAGATTCAATCCTGGGCCAAAGGAAGGATATGTCATGCCCTCACAGCAACCACCTCTACAATAATCCAGGTTAATTATGGTATTTGGATTAAATGCAGACCTGGTGGTCTCTAGAGTTTTGTGCAGTCTCTTGGTCATCTTCTCAATGGCACTCTGTCTCTTGTTGGATGGCAGCAAATCGATTTTGTTCAGGACGACCACCATACGAGGGCAAGTCAGCTCTCCTATGAGCAGACACTCGGCAGTCTGAGTCTGGACACCTTTCACCACATCCACCACCAACATCATCAGATCAATGATTTGGGCACCTAGAGAGGCCAGAAAGTGCAAACAGTAATCAAGAAAATGCTAGATATCACTGACATAGAAGAAAAACTCAAAGAAAAAGAGAAAATGACTCAGATTAGATGTTAATTACATTCCCACTTTCCTGTTGTATTCTACACAAAGATGTGAAAACTGAATAGAGACTGTGGACACACTACGAAGCCGACAACAGTAATACAAACCGGAACAGACACCCAAGAATAACAGTACACCCAGAAATTAGGGGAGGGGTGCATAGAAGCAAAGAGTACAAGGCTAGAGGGCTGAAACTAGAGCTGCAGCTCACTTGGTTGTCTTTCCTTTCCTGCTTTTCTTTTCCTGAATTTGGCAGTCTCACTTTCCTGTGCTCCCCTCTTTTCTCTCCTTCTATTTGGCTCTCCTTCTTTCCTGTGCTCAGCCCCGTCTGGGACAGGAGGGGAAGTTTAAAACATACCCCAATCCCCACACATCCCTTCTCCTCTAATCTACAGCATGTGCCACCCCACTGGCTAACAGGCTTCATTTAGTTTGTGGGTTACACAAGACAGCAGCTTTCAGCATTGGAGTTGCTCAGATCTGTTTTAACTCCAGGACCATTGCTACTGTCATAGTCACACTACATGAGTTTAAAAAAGTGGGACTGTGGCTTTTCATTTATGTGAACCAAAGGACTAAAAAGGCAGCAGGTAACAGTGTGTGAGTGTCCTCATTACCTTCTTTGGACACCCACACCATGATACTTATTACTCTATACTCTCAACCATCCAAATCAATCTGACATGATCAACATACAGAGTTGGTTGAAGAGAGAAAGCGCCCTCTGCTGGACATTATATAGCTACTGTGAAGTGTTATTCACAGGCTGGTACTAATGTAACAGAATATTATCATACAGTACGTATTTGCACCAAACCGTATCAAAATCCGTGTTAAATGTGGGCATTGCATAGTTCATAATGTTCAGCTTTAACTGTAATTTGTTTTTGTGGAGTTTCTGCTAAACTTAATTTGTAAAGATTGAGAAGACTTTAGCTAATACATGGTTACTTTCATTTAAATAAATGATAGCGATGGAAAATGAATGTAATGCAATGCAGTACAATAATATCATAAAGTAGAGCTTCTAAGATGATCACAGAGTTGACTCAACACACACAAAAAAATTAAAACCTTCATGACCGTAGTACTAGACGCGACTTTAGTTAGGTGGACCTAAGAAAGGGGCAACTGACTGTGTATAGTTGATAACATTCCCTTAATTATCATATTATTTAGATCTACATATTATGACTGTATTCTGGGTTGTGGTCCCCACTGTTGTCATGTACCAGAAACCTGCAGAGGATTCAGCGAGCTCACCCCCAATGATAGTCCGAATCAGAGAGGCGTGTCCTGGACAGTCCACCAGGGTGAATTGCAGGCTGTCATACTGCTGCGGTCCTCCGCTGCCCTGTAGGTGATCAGGAAGATCCACAGCGAAGGAGGAAAAGCCGAGGTCCAACGTGATGCCCCTCTCACGAGACTGCGGGTTCTTGTCGAAGGCAGCCGTGGAGGCGGTGCTGCTCAGCGCCCTAGCCAGCGATGTCTTCCCGCTGTCGACATGTCCGAGCACCCCGACGTTGAAATTTAACGTCTTGGTGCGACTGTCAGTAGACTCTGACATTTTGACACAATCTGATATAAGGTGTGCGCGTTTTCTTTACTCCGTACTGAACCTTGAACTCAGCCGAAGCAGGCGGTGTTGCTTGCTGTCCACAATATTTTTTTTAGCTTGCATTTGTTAATTAATACAGAGACATCTATAGCAACAAACTGTTTTACTTAGTTTGTGGCTTACAAAATACACATAGATATCTAGGTAAATACCAATGTTAACAACACTTTACTTCAACATGAAAACATATCATGAGAAACGTCTTCCCTTGTGTCAGTGAACTCCATCCTCTGGACAACATGCTAAAGTGGAACGTTTATTAATACCTAACAAAAATAAAAAGAGAAAATTCACTCGCTACAAGTGACTAATTGATTAAAATGTGTTGTTTAAATGTCAATGGGGTGATTGAAAACCTCTAGCGTGTTGGTTTCACATTCTATTACAACTATTATTTAAAATTATTTCTTTACTGTCACTTTTTTAGCAGTTTCTACTACGACAGAACAACTGAAACACAAACGGAAATGAAAACTCTCACGGGCGGCGTTTTAAGTAGTAAAAATGATTGACGCAGGTTTTAACCAATAATTGTGTTGAGTTAGTCAAGAAGGTCCAATAGTTTTACTATACTGTTCAAATAGGCGGTACTTCATGGTATTATTTCCGCCGATTTTCCCTAGTAACCCACATGGAAACAGATTTCCCTGTGTTTTGAGTTTCGGCGCCGATTACGGCGGAGCTAAACATACGGGGGCTTAGGAGGCACTTTATGTATTTTAAATCTTCCTTGTAGTTTTTAAATCGCATATTTGCTCAAGTGACACAACTATGAAGATTGAGGAAGTAAAAAGTACCACGAAAACCCAGCGGATCGCTTCTCACAGTCATGTCAAAGGGCTCGGCTTAGACGAGGCCGGCAATGCTAAACAGACAGCATGTGGTCTTGTCGGCCAAGAGGCTGCGAGAGAGGTAAGTTAACGTTAATGTTTATGTTTTACGCCACCCACGTTATTCTTGCACTGTGTGGCGGAATGACCTACAGAGCTGATGGTTTTTTGCAAGGAAGAGTTCGCTCAATATAGGCAATACCACCAAGCTAGCGTAGTTCCGTTAGCGCTGTGGTGCCCCTGTTTCTTGCTCCGGTCAGAGGTGAACTAAAGGCAAAGTCCACCCAAAACATAAACCATATCCATTTTACATGTTTTAATTTCCAATATAATCTATTAAACACTTGATTTATTAATTTTCTTATCCAACCTCTTCTGCAGCAGAACGGCAATGAGAAAATGTGCAGAGACACATGGATCTGCTTTGTAGACGCACACCTGCAGCATCTGTGGTCACATTATTTGAATATGGGTTATATGTTCTGTTACAAATAGATGACTTATATCTATATAAAGTACATTGCAGAGATTGAAGACTACAGGAGCTACTGCCACTGTCAAGCTTATGTATGATTTCAATTAGAGCTGAAACAATTAGTCGGCTGACAGAAAAATAATCAGCACTACTGTATATTGATATCATTTTAGCCATTTTTAAAGAAACGAGTGAGAAAAAAAACACACATTCTCTGGTCCAGCTTCTTCAATGAGAGGATTTGCTGCTTTTGTGTCATTTATTATTGTAAACAGAATATCTTTAGGTTTAGGGCTTTTGGTCAAACAAAACCAGACATTTAAAAAGCTCTGGGAAGTTGTGCATTTTTTTGCTAGTATCTTTGACATTTCATAGACTGACAATTAATCAGTGAATGGAAAAACTAATCAGAATAATCAACAATGAAAATAGTTCCCAGTGTTACCCTAATTTTGATTAGTGAAAATGCAAACCTGAAGTGGACTGCACAGCTTCCAGTGCACTGACCCTGTGTTGAATTGACTTGAATGGCGCAGTCAACCAGGTCATTCAGTCTATATCTGTAGCAGCAGAGCATGACTGTAACCACGGCAAATGTGTGTGCTTTACAGCAGTCTAACACACAATTAAAACTGTTATAGAAAGCTGTTTTGAATTCAACTCAGTGGGGTATCCCACTTCTATACTTCTATGTTCAGACATCATCAGTTACTATTATTGCAGCTAATTTCTTTTGACACTTTATCATTATATGTCAGTCAATAATGGTACTAAATCTCTCTCTCTCTAGGCTTGTGGCATCATAGTTGAGCTGATTCGCTCAAAAAAGATGGCAGGAAGGGCAGTGTTACTGGCAGGGCCACCTGGTACAGGAAAGGTAAGTGTGCAGTGTTTACCCACTATCAACACAGATGTAAAACTTAACTGAATGTGACTTCTGTTACTGGTGCAGATTGTGACTCATAAATCCCTTTTCTACTCCTCCTCTCCTGCAGACTGCACTCGCCTTAGCTGTAGCACAGGATCTGGGAAACAAGGTGCCTTTCTGTCCTATGGTCGGCAGCGAGGTCTACTCATCTGAGATTAAAAAAACAGAAGTACTGATGGAAAATTTCAGGAGGGCTATTGGTGAGTGTCACTAAAATATTTAATCTTAGATCATATTTTGTCCCAAGCTCCTAAACAAGTTGCTGTGACTGAGATTACTGTTGGTAGGCTTGAGGTTTTAGGTTTTAGTACAGAAAGTAAGCATAGAAAGAATTTCAGTTACACATGTACCATTTCTAAATGCTGGTAGCTGACTTACCACCATAGCAGCAGCAACACAGCAAATGATAAAACAAATGAAAATAGAGATGCAAACTGATAAAATCATATAATCAACCTTCGTTTCTACTGGTACCAATGAAATGCATTAATAGCAAAGTTGTAAATTATCCAGAATAACCAGAGCAGCATAGGATTCAGTACATAAAGCAAACACTGTCAGCATGGAAAATATGTTTGTCGAGCTGGGTAAACTGAGCCTTTAATGGTTCTTGAGGTGTAGTGAGAAACAAAGAATTTTTTTATACCGGTAGTTCCTGTATCTCTTGGTGTAAAATGACCTTGTGTGTTCAACTCAATCCCTTAGTAATGAGTTCTTGGACAGAAAGAGCAAGGTGTCCTGCTCACACTGTCCTCAGGAGCTGAAAGACAGCAAATTACAGCACACTGTTGAGAAGGAAAGAAAGCCTGTGAGGGGGAAGGGGTTTGTCTGGCTGCTGACGGTACCTGTCGCAGGAAAGGAAATGGAGTTAAGGTTGAGGGAGAGGTGGTCATCAGCACCTCCACTTCTCCCCTAGAACAGGATCTGCAGGGAGAGTGGGTTTCATTTGAAGCCTGTCATCAGCCTGTTGATAAGAGCACCATGGCAGACAGTCCCTACCTTAAGTATTGCTTTCAGACCCTCACCACAGGATCAGCCACCTGTGTGGTGCTCATACTCAGGATCACAGGCGGCATGAAAGAGAAGTGAATGTGATGTTACACAGAATGATGCCCAGGCATTTGACGGGGGTTACACAGAATGATGCCCAGGCATTTGATGGGGGCACACACACACAAACACACACACACACTCTCCCTATAATAAAATGTTCAGTAGACTGAGGGATGTGGTAGCTTAGATAATACACTGAGTTCTCACTCTGTATTCTGTGTGCAACTGTAATGTTGCTTGCATTCAGGACTGCGAATCAAAGAGACAAAGGAAGTGTACGAAGGGGAGGTGACAGAGCTGAACCCCTGTGAGACTGAGAATCCAATGGGTGGCTATGGGAAAACCATCAGCCACGTCATCATCGGCCTGAAGACGGGTAAAGGCACGAAACAGCTCAAGGTCAGACTGGGAGCTATACTTTTTTTTTTTCCCCTACTGCTACTTGTTAAGCACTTTGAGCCATGTTGTTTGTATAAACAGTGTAATAATAATAATAATTTTCATTGTATTGATGGGAACCATGTCATTTCTATCAAAAATTAACTTGTCAAGATACTTTGCATTTGCTAAAATATTTCTGTGGTTCTCTTTACACCTTATCAATGTCTGCAAGGTAGATTCAAAATTTGATCTCATAACATCTCATCTCCATGAGTGTCCTGACAAAGTTTTTGTCACCTGCTGCTTCCTCTGTTCATCTAACATGTGTGCTCATATTTCAAGTATACAGTTTCATAATAACACTGATCAAAGTAAAGACTGGTTTCTTAAAATCTCACGTCTTGTTTCTGAAGCTGGATCCCAGTATTTATGAGAGTCTTCAGAAAGAGCGTGTGGAAGTGGGAGACGTCATCTACATTGAAGCCAACAGTGGAGCTATCAAGGTATCATTGTGTTACTTTTGTGGGTTACTCCCTCACCACTCACAAATTTTGATCAGCTGAACAGTGTAGAAATGAAGTAGTTTCTGCACTTTAATTCACCAACCAGTTTAGGTCATAAGCTTGTAAATGAAATATTTCACATAAATAAATGGGTATGACCTAGGTTGAGTGTTTGTCTTGCCTGACCTCTTCTGTCCTTCATGGTGCCATTCTTTCATCTCTCTCGGCACTGCATAAAAGCTCTGCTGCATTTCAACTGTACTCTGGAATGAGCTCTCATTCCTGCAGTTCTTCATGTTCCCTCTATCTCTCAATCTTCTACACTGCATCTTTGCCAGCAGTGGGGATTGTGGCCTGTGTTGACAGGCCGCGACGATGGTTCCTTTAATCAGTGCAGGTGGGCCTAAGGTGCGAGTTAGATCCAGTCGGAGACCAAAGGAGGAGGGCTGAGCGGCACATTTGTTACTGTTGACAGACATCTCATGACTTCTCAAATCCTTTCATCCCTCAGACACGGCCTGCTCTCTGCACTGGGTTCAGTCATACACCTGCTCTCCCTCCTCCCACGTGCTGTCTTTGTTTCATTGTTGTCTGGGGAAACTTTAGACATTAATTTCTGTCAAACAGCAGGTAGTTTTTTTTTAAATGATTAACTTTTTTTTTTTTTTTTTTTTTTTTTTTTTTTTTTTTTTTACTTTTGTCTGCATAGAGACAAGGTCGTTGTGACACCTTTGCAACAGAGTTTGATCTGGAGGCAGAGGAGTATGTTCCGCTTCCCAAAGGCGATGTTCACAAAAAGAAAGAGATAGTCCAAGATGTCACACTGCACGACCTGGATATCGCAAACGCCAGACCCCAGGTACAAAACAGAGAGTGTCCTGTAACTTCGGATGATATCAGCGCAACTGTTCAAATATTACAGAGTTAGCCCCTGTTTGTTTAAAATAATGGTTTATTATTTGATGTTAGGGAGGCCAGGACATTCTCTCCATGATGGGACAACTGATGAAGCCCAAAAAGACAGAAATCACAGGTAGGGAAAAGCTATAACTGCCCTAATCAAAACAAAAGAGGCAGACGACTTTTGTTGTTCATCACTGTTCCTTTATCCTTTGTTCCATTCCAGATAAGCTGCGTGCCGAGATCAACAAGGTGGTGAACCGATACATTGACCAGGGCGTAGCTGAGCTTGTGCCTGGTGTGCTGTTTGTGGATGAGGTGCACATGCTGGATATCGAATGCTTCACCTACCTCCATCGAGCACTCGAGAGTAGCATTGCCCCCATCGTTGTGTTTGCCTCTAACAGGGGAAACTGTTTAATCAGGTGGGGCCTCTATAATTAGTTTCATGGATAGAATAGAAGATTAAATAGATTTGGTTTTGTGATAAGATGTAAAGTTGTAGTATTAACAGTCATTTGTTGTCCACCAGGGGGACAGAGGACATCAGCTCTCCACACGGGATTCCTCTGGACTTGCTGGACAGAGTCATGATAATCCGTACCATGTTGTACACGCCGCAGGAGATGAAGCAGGTGAGTGTGAGATTCACAGCATCTACATGAGTGCTGTACGACATGGCATCTGCACATGCTTCACTAATAAGGCTGCGGTTTGTAGATCATCAAGATCCGCGCTCAGACTGAGGGGATCAATATCAGTGAGGAAGCACTTACACACCTGGCAGAGATTGGCACCAAGACCACCCTCAGGTAAAGGCATACATGGTTTTTCCCAAGAAAATGTTTTGAGCATTTTAAACACCAGAGAGAGCATGGAGTCACTATAATCATCCCCCATCTATCATGAACTGGTGTATACTGTGCATGTGTGAGCACACTGAGTCACTCTGCCTGGTTCCTTTCAGGTATGCTGTACAGCTGCTGACCCCAGCCAGTCTGCTGGGCCGTGTTCAGGGAAAAGAGTCAGTTGAGAGAGAGCAGATAGAGGAAATCAACGAGCTGTTCTATGATGCCAAGTCCTCTGCCAAAATCCTTCAAGACCAACATCACAAGTTCATGAAATAAAACTGGCGTTCTACCGTTTCTTTAAACAACGCAGGGCTGGTGTTCTCAGCCAGCGGTTCCATGGTTTGTTTTATCTTCATTCTTGTTCCATGCTTTGTTTCTTCCCATTTTAAATGTCTGCACCATGGCTTATTTAGTGTAGTATAGTAGAAGTTTTGTTCTAATAAGTATTAAGTTTCATTCATTATTTGTCAAAATAATTTTGAATAAAAAGGAAAAACACAAATGGACTCTTTTCATATTTTTGGATAAATGTTTTTACTGACATTTACTACAGTACTTGCACTGCTTACAGTTGGATGGCTGACACAATTTGCTTATTTGATTTTTTTTTTTTTTTGATCTCAAAAAATAATTACTTGCCATAATTTTGACCTTTGACAAACAATCACAATCCTGACAACACCATGCAGAACATCTCTTTAATGGAAGGAAAGCTGTTTTTTTATGTAAATAAAATGATGGCAATCTAACCTTTTGTATGTTCAGATGTAGTGGCAAGTACTGGACATGCCACTTTTGTGTTCTTTTATCATCACACACTCACTCTTAAACTGTAGGTTCATGCAGATGTGACAAGCTGTAATAATAAGCTAAATGAACAATATTCTCTGTTGTAAAAAAAAAAAAAAAAAACTACCTAAATTTACTACTTAATAGAAATTATTTGAATTCTTTAGCTTTAACAAGTGCAAAGAAGATGCAGTGACTAAACAGTATGGTGTGACTCATAAAGAACATGAAGTCACTAAAAAGGGCTTTAAGCAGAACTCGTGTCCGGCTGGAAAACAACCGATTCCCAAACCGCTAACCTGGAATACGAGTTGTCCAATCATGGTCAGGAAGTCCCCTACTATTTTCTGATTGGTCGAGCTGAGCGTGTGTTAAAGACAGTCTCTCCTCCTGACTTCACTCCACTGAAGACAGATGGAGCAGCTTTGCCCATTTTCTCTGTGAAGGAAGAGAAACAACAATCAGAACATTTCACTGGTAATGAGGCAGGGAGAAGGGTTATGTAAGACTGTGGATATACTCTATAAATACACACTTCATCTCTCATTGGGCCAGAGAAAAAACACTGACAGGAATCTCCCATCACTACAACCCTCCTTCCCTCTCTGTATAAGGAGTGGAAACCTGAGGATCATGAGAAACACCCCACACACCAAGCCACTGCCAAAATGTGATCTTATCTGTATCAGAGAGACAGCAAAAGACTGTTTCCCTTCACTTTCATCTGTAAAACCTGTGTCAAATCCAATGGCCATGTGCAATTGTGTACAATATGTGTGTGTTCTCACCGCATTCCTCCATTACTTCAAATGTCTTGCTCTTTGGTGGCCCGTCAGTACCCAGCTTATTCTTTGCTTCAGTCAGATCTTTTTCTTTCACTTCAGGACGCTGCATTTGTGCATCTTCTTCCTGCCCAGGCTGAAGGGCAAGTAAAAGGAAGATACATAAGAACACTGAGATTCAGTCACTCCATGTCTGCAACAGTTCCTTTCAGCAATATGAGAAAATATATCCTGTTTTGACTCAAACAGGGGTCTTACTTGAGACATGATGGCTGAGTAGGTGAAGATATCCTGTAAGAAATTTTCAGCTGTTAACAGTCTCTGTTTTTCTCTTGTAAGTCCAGCTCAACACACACCCAGGGATTCCCCAGTGGACAATGGTTCTGTTCTTAAATAATTCACCTTAGGCTCCTCCTTTTCTCCGTCTCCTTTTTCTCTGCTGCTTGTTTAGAAAATGATGAGATCACTGCTAGAAACTTATATTTCCCCAAATAAATCCCAGCGATCCAAGACTGTGTGTCTGTGTGTCCTCCCCCTCCCTATTGCAGTCAAAACGTCACTTTCTAACAGAGCCAGTAACAAGCAAGCCAGGCAAACTGGAAGCAAAGTCTAAAATACATCCTGGAAAGATAAGTAGCTGTGTTCTTTTAAGACTTCCTGGCAAGCTGGCCACACTGGTGCACACATATATGTAAAAAACAAAAAGAAGAGAGTAGATAAGTGGCATGCTGTTATCAGGAATGCTGCCCCTTTCCCAATCATTTTACATAATTACATCATTACTGACCTCATGGAGACCTGAAAAATCAGTGGTAATTAGCAGAGAAGACAGACAAACAAATAAACAGGAAGTGTTCCCAGAAACATGTCAACAAATCAGTAAAATCCATCCTATTTATATCCAACCTAGTGGCTTTAAAAAATTTTACATTAAATATTTTAAAGCCACTAGATCAAAATAATCAAACAACAAAGAGTATAACAGGTGAAAAACTGTGACCTGTCGTGTCAACATCTCAAAGTAATAACAGCAGACATCCTGACAGTAAAACTGTAAATTTTAGTTCATTTTAATTAACCCTGTTCTGTGCACACTTTGTTGTTAAGCATTTTTGTCCCATCTTTCTTATTCAGAGTGAATCATATTTCAGCAATTACTGTATTTATTTGACCTTTGACCCCTGTACCCTTTATTTGTTGCCCCAGGGCAACGTTGTGTGATGATATAAAACACCTAGAAATTGCCTGTGTTCCAAAATCACGTTTTTATTCATTTTCATAACATGTCAATGATTTCATCATTGCTAGATGTTGTGTTCTCATCATCAAATGTTATTCAACAGTATTTAACTGATTAATGAACAGATGATACCCTCTGAATGCTGATGTTGTCAG
>NW_018127969.1:217748-219402 GCF_001952655.1 Monopterus albus | reverse complement strand
CCTGAGGAGACAAAGATGACAGAGACATATTATGTTTTCATCATCAAATGTTATTCAGCATAGTTAGGTATTTAAATGATTAATGAACACATGATACTTGATATTAATTCACTCACCTCACAAGTTCATTCAGTGTGAAGGGCTAGGAAGCAGCTGCTTGCAGCTGTGAAGCACTGGTGTACACAACACTGGTTGCACATTAGTTTTGGAGTGCCCTTGAACCTGGCTTCCTGCAGCTCCCCTTTTTTTGTCTCCCATGATGAGCCAGTGGTTTTCACATGTCTGGTTTTGTCTGACCAGCAGTCCAGAATGCAAAGATTTCCATTTGACAATGATGGAAAACTCAGAAAAGCAGAAAATGTGAAACACCAAAACACTGGAACCAGAAAATAGTTTACATTTGTAATTGAAATTATGTTTAAACAATTAATTATGAAAATAGCTACAGATTAATTTCTTGTCAGTGGACTAATTGATTAATTGATCAGTTGTTTCAATTCTTTTGAAAACCCAGTTATTTTCTTAGGTGTTTACACTGGTTGTGCTTTTCTATACTGATTCCTCTAACCAGTGCTAATTCTTACAAGATTTTAATTCCAACACTTACTTTCTTCAAAAGTTTCACTGTCTATCAAACCTCCTCCAGGGTGCCATTCTTCCTCAATATTCCCTCAAAATTAAATTAATAAAATAATGTTTCAGACATGTTCTTGCACATCCCAGTATTTTTACTTCTATGTTATCAATGACTGACAGGACAAAAAGAGATCAAACTTCTCACCTTCACCACAGACCATGCAGCATCACTTCCTGAAAGTATGCCCCGCCTTCACCCTTGATATCCCATCACACCTGAAACTGATTGGATTGTTTAGAAACTATGCAATAATGCATTTACAAGTGTAAAAAAATAGAAAAACAAAAATCAGGCCAGAGAGGGGGCTGAAAAGGTCTCTCTTGCCTGAGGGCAACACTGTGCAAAAGAGGGCTAGTTAAATTTACGCTATCATCATTACAAAGATTATTTTTATCTTATATTATAAAGGTTGTTGCTTAAAACATTAAACATAAAACAGCTATAACATTCCAAATTAACAAAAAACATGAAAAACTGGAGTTTCAGTGATTTGATATTTACATACATCTGACATTAAAATTTTTTCATGAATTGAATGACACAAATATGAATATATAGTAGTTCTGTTGTTTTATTGTATGTTTCCGGTAACAAATGTGACCCTTGTTAAAATGAATTCATTTTTTGTCACCCACAATTAGATCCCTAAAAAAGTCATGACATATTTATTGATAGTTTCATGTACCAACACAGGAATGATACAGTGAAAACATCACACACACTCACACTTGTAAACATTCACATACTCATATGTGCGGTGTGTTTGAAAATGTTGTTCACTTATTGTTCCCACGCAGTCGTACAGTAGTCACAGTTTACAGTGAAACAAAGTTTTTGTCCAGGCTGATATAACAGTCTAATTTAAGTGTTTCTTTCTATACAGAGGCAAGAGCTGAGTCCTCACAAACTGAACAAGACGAGTTTCTGTGAATAAAACAGCTTTAAGAACGCCAAGCAGACACGCTGCTCCCACACCAATATGGACCAGCCTCACCAACCAGCCGTTATCACCGCAAA
>NW_018127969.1:214426-216301 GCF_001952655.1 Monopterus albus | reverse complement strand
CTGGCATCATTACAAAGATTATTTTTATCTTATATTATAAAGGTTGTTGCTTAAAACTGGTGTTTCAGAGATTTGATATTTACATACATCTGACATTAAAATTTTTTCATGAATTGAATGACACAAATATAAATATATAGTAGTTCTGTTGTTTTGTGTGTTTCCAGTATCAAATGTGACCTTTTTTTAAAATGAATTCATTTTTTTGTCACCCACAATTAGATCCCTAAAAAAGTCATGACATATTTATTGATAGTTTCATGTTACATCACAGAAATGATACAGTGAAAACATCACACACACTCACACTTGTAAACATTCACATACTCATATGTGAGGTCTGTTTGAAAATGTTGTTCACTTGTTGTTCCCACGCAGTCGTACAGTAGTCACAGTTTACAGTGAAACAAAGTTTTTGTCCAGGCTGATATAACAGTCTAATTTAAGTGTTTCTTTCTATACCGAGGCAAGAGCTGAGTCCTCATAAACTGAACAAGGCGAGTTTCTGTGAATAGAACAGCTGTAAGAACGCCAAGCAGACACGCTGCTCCCACACCGATATGGACCAGCCTCATCAACCAGCCGTTATCACAGCAGAAAACACTCTGAAAACAGAATAAAGCAGCTTGTTTGGGCCATTGATTTGTACAGGTTTTTAACACAGATCATATAGAATAAAACAGAAATGTATAAGTCAACATTTAGTGGTAAAACACAAGGGGAGAATTAAGAGACACTGTTTTCTTGTACCTCAGACACTGTTGTGATGCTGGCACTGACAGCTAGTGCCAGGAGTAGGAGCGGGGAGGGCAACAGGCCTCTCAGAGGTTTCCATTGACTGAACTGGAAGTAGTGGTGTATGTAAAGCAGGCTGTGGAAGATGCGGAGACCCATGTTAAGGCAGTTGGCCAGTATGAAACCAAACCTGCCTACCCACCATGTCAGTATGTAAGACAGGAAGAGGAAAGACACAGACAGAGCCAGCATCACCAGGTTATACCTGAGGACAAAACACAAACACCATGTTACATGACCAGTTATAATGCTGTGCAACAACAGTCTCTGTGTGTATTACTACATTCTTACTTGTCAACCTCTGCTTGGCTCATGGCGGCAAATACAAAGCACTCTGTTACACCATTTACAGCGAGCAAGAGGACGTAGCAGCTGTAGTATCGCAGCAAAGTGGGGCCTATAAGAACACCAAACAAGAGAAAGTTATATATTGTGATGTTTCATGTTGGTGACTGCTGTGTCTGGATTGTAGCTCACTTACCCGCTCCACTGCTCAGTAGAGAGCCACCATAAATGTCCAGAGCCAAGTGGGAGTAGGCACCGCCAAACACTGCAATAATCAGACCGATCACCAGCACCAGTTTCAGCAGACACTCCAGGACCTCTGCTGCAATGGTAACGTTATCCTATAAACAAAACCCACAGCCTGAGGTAAAACTAACAACAGTTCCTGCCTAGTGTTTCACAAAGACACGTTTGCGTTTATTTCCACAGTTCAGACCTGTTTCTGACTTTTGACATCACGTCCTCTCTCCAGTACTTTGGCAAAAAAGATATAGAAGCTTTCCTCAATGGGCAAGAAGATGAAGCGTGCCACCATGGAGCCCAGATTGTTGACGATATCATAAACACCCTGGTCTCCAAAGCTGAGAACATTCAAGAAGGTCATGACATAACGCTCACCCTCTGTCAGGATCTGCTTCAGGAAGGACTGCTTGAAGAAGCTCCAGGTGAGCCGGGCTAGAGTCCAATCAACTAGTGGCTACAAACAACAACAGATGAGGAATATTTGTCACAAATGGTAAACAGCACACATAAGTCATCAGTTTGATTTGTGGGGACAGATGATAACTAAAAATT
>NW_018127969.1:171878-214098 GCF_001952655.1 Monopterus albus | reverse complement strand
CACAGCAGGCCCGTAGTAAGGGACAGTCTGAGGATCTGGGACCTCCAGAAGCCACAGCCACACACAGACCAGCAGGGCTCCCCATAATACACCAAGAGGTAACCTGAGAGGTGAGGACAGCAGAGAATGATGAGACTTTGAGATGAGCATCCAAGGTGAATACACAAACATCGAATGCATATTGCGTCTTGAATGCAACTCACGTCAGCCATAGCAGGTTGATAACTTGTCTCCAGCTGTGGTTTGTGCCTGATGCCCCACTCAGACAGGCTCTCCGGAAAGCCTCTCTAGACAGAAATACTAATGTGGAGTACAGCAGTGTAAGCCTGCATACATCAAGACATAGAAGCAGACTTGTTACAGCAGATCCAGAGAAATCTGTTAGCACTGTAGTCTTTTTATTGTGCTCCTACTACACCTGTCACATTTACCTGACATTGACAACTCCAATCAGCTCTTTGGACACAAATCGCAGTGTGAATGCATTCAGCAAGAATGTGAGCACGCGGAACATCACCTGAGAGAAAACCAGTAAAAACATAAACATAAATTGACTATATTTCAAACACTTGGCTGGTATGGTGTTATAGCTCAGCTGTATATGTCAATGTACCTGTAGCAACACATTATACGATGCAAGCGTAGAGGCATTCTTCAGTACATCCTGAGAACTCATTGTGGACGTCGCTGGAAAGTTTTGTCTAACGTGAATTAGACAAGATACCGTTGCTTTCTACAAACAAAAATCATTATAGAAACATACTGTGAAAACCGTACGTTTGGCTGTCTATACTCCGTTAAGAATAGTCGCTTATTCCTAACGAGAAGACATGTTCTGACAATTTTCTGACAGCACCAGAAGCTGGAGACTCGAAGCAGCAGCAGTAACACTTCCGTACACATTGTACGGACATACGTACGCGGTGACGTCAAAGAGCGTTACGTCCACCGTATTGTCGCTAGAGGGCGTACCCATCCTTCTGATAATCTCTCAGAGGTGGCTGGTAGTTTGGGTAATACACCATAAACTATATTCTTTGTATTGTGAATTTCTATGTAATGACCAAGTGTTTGTCACCAACATATTGATCTTTTTATGTAAATTTTACAGTCACAAAATGACATTTGCCAAGAAATCATTTATTCAGTCAAACAGATTGACATAAGCTCTATCACAAGTTGCATTCAAATCCAGGTGCAAACAGATTGACATAAACTCTATCACAAGTTGCATTCAAATCCAGTTGATTAAATAACAGAATTGTCAAGCTTTTCCGGTTTTATGTAAAGTCATCCTTTCTTTATTGTGTTCCTTTTCATTTGTATTATGTATGTTTACAAAATGGTATCTAGACTACAAGCTCATTGACTTATTAATAATGAATGTGGAGGCCGCCACCTTAATGCAACCAATTTCTTTGCTGCAGAAGTTTGCTGTGCCATCTGCAAACCAGAGATGTTTCAGATTAAGCTTATCAGACTAGATAAAAAGGTAGTCTCATCAAGCCAAAATGCATCCTGTACAAACAAGGAAATTGTTTTAAGCTACAAACTGTCCTGAGTCTGTTGTTGATTTTTGATTTAGTTTATTAATGGATCTACAAAATACAATCAACAGTTGTTCCAACATGCTCAAAAAGTGAGGTAAAATTACACAATAAAATTATGAGTACAACCTGAACACCAAATGAACATCCACATTAAAACACTAAAATACAACTGTAATAAATATCTAACTGATAAACCAAGGAGCCTTTCATTAATAACATGTGACTGCACCATAGATAAGCTCTGATCTGACCTCTAAAATTCCCCCTTGTGTCTGAGATCTTAAGCTTCCATGGCACAAGGATAATGTAAACTGCATACGTTTTAAAAGAAGCAGATCAGACTTGGGCATTGACGGTATTTTAATCAGATGTAAAAGATGGAGACATTAAAAAAAAGTACATCCATAGCAAACTGATAATGTTACAACAATATACTGTACATATGCATTGTCTAATAACAGCAATGGATTGACTTCTCGCTCGATGTTTGCAGAAGGTTTTGCAATCCTACCTGCACCCAATCTGCCACTGTCCAAAGGCAGGTCCTATTACATACAGCTGTGACCAGCTGTTCTATTTATTTTTGATCTTTACATAAATTGGTTAGTCAACCATGCAAACACAAGTTCTTCTTTGTCAGCTAGACATAATTTTTCCAGTCAAAGGCAATAAAAATCAGATGTTTCAAAGACAGATACCATTCATTAGTAAGCTATATTTAAACATGATACACTGTAACAAATTGCTGTAAAATCTACAGCCTGATTTTTCAGTAATCTGGCTGCATTTCAAAACTACAATATATTACTTGATGTATTCTGGCAGCATTCAGCTGTGTTACCAACACTTCTGGACCACATCCACAGTGTACTACTGTAAGTTTCAAATTGATAGATGAACTGTGGGACTTCAACTGTTCTGGATTACCGCTGGCAGCAAGAGAACTGATTCACAGCCAGTTAAGGTAAGTGGAGTATTAAGTACATTTGAATCAAATTTTATCTCAGTATATTTCCTTTCCATGTTGGACTACTGTACTTTTGTGAAGGTAAAGTTAACAATATTTCGACTGTCCCTTCCATTAATCGCACTAGCAGGCAGGATCACCTTGGCCGCTGTGAACGCTAGCATTTCAAGTAAGATTATTACGTAACATTAGCTTGGGTTAGAGTTAGGGTAATTAAATTAGTTAAATTAAATTAGTTAGTAAATTTACAGTAATGGGCTGTTAACCGTGCTGCCAGTGTTTTACTGTAAATTTGATGGTTCTTTTGATACAGTGTAGGTTTTTTTTGGTCTGAGTTTAAGTATACAGTACAGGTAATTCCTATGTTTCTTTCTCTCTCCATAATTTTTCATTACCATTTGGTTTGAACTGAATGTTACCAAGAGGGACAGACTGCAGATGACAGCAGTGATGTCAGGTGGAATGTAAGGTTTTTCAGCCTCACACTATCATATTATTACTCATACAGGCCTTCACAACCTACACAAATAATAAGCATGCACACAAACATCATATATACAGTACAGCGATCTGTTTCTACTTGTATAATTTTTAAACGTACCCAATGGGAATAGTTTGTGTGTGAAATATGGTCACACAGTTAATCAGTTCTGTCGCAATGTCTGCGACAGAACTGATTAACTGTCCCATAAACAGTAGGGATGTAACCCAAGTGTGAATGTCATTACAGCAGTCAGTTTTCTAAAAGCTGTTCCATCTTGGGGTTGATGAATGAAAAACCAGCGAATGCTGACTGGTCCATGGAGTCTATGAAGTTCTTATCGCTGAAGGAGAGGCGAGGCTTCTCACTGAGGAACTCCCGATCAAAGTTGCTGCAATCATTCGGTGCTTTCTGTGATTGACCGTAAAAATATCTCAGCAACAAGATAAAACAGGTGACAGGGCACAAACTGAAGATGCAAACAAAGCCCATATTCAGTATCTTATCACAGTCTAACCCCAACTGTATTGTGTGTGACACATACCACTTTGGGTTTGAAGGGTGGTTCAACCTCCCTATTTTCCAAGGCCTGCCAGTTAATGGTCTTAAAGAAGGGGTGTAAACGGATGTTACCCACAACCCCTAGCCTGCGAGTGGGGTCTCTTTCGAATAACTGCAGGGGAAAAGTAAAGGTAAGCAAGGAATGTGCACCATTACAACTCAAGCACATCATGGTATCAGCATTGTCCAAGTGGATTTGAATTGATTTGTAGCATCTTCTCATGGTCTACAGCAGCATGTGATCCTCAAATTTCAGCCTTAAAGTAATCCAACACATATTCACCTAGTCAATATGTCAGACGGAATTTGTATAAGAGCTTCGATACAGACCCGCTCAAGCAGGTCCTTGACCTCTTTGCTGATCCAGCGGGGATAGTGGGGAGTATCCATGCGGATGGACTCAAACAGCTCATCCTCATCATCTCCATGGAAAGGCGACTGTCCAACCATCATCTCATACAGCAGCACCCCAAATGACCACCAGTCAACTGAAAATGAGTATTTCTGTCCCAGCAGGATCTGAGTTTGAAACACAATTTTATAAGTAAGAATGATGACACTTGTTTATGTGCAGAATGACCCATGTCAGTCAGATCAGTTGGAGATTTGAACATTTCAGAACAAGAAAGTGTCTCAAAGTTTGAAATATTATACCTCTGGAGCAATGTAGTCAGGAGTGCCGCAGAAAGTCGTGGCACGATTGTCTCCAAACACGTTCTCCTTGCACATGCCGAAGTCAGCAATCTTTATGTGTCCCTCACAATCCAGCATCACATTGTCTAACTTAAGATCTCTGGAAACAATAACCTCCATTAATTGTTTATAGTCTATAAAAACTTAGAAAACAGTGAAAAGTGCCTATCACAATTTCTTTAAGCCCAAAGTGACATCTTCAAATGTCTTCTTTTGCCCAACCAACAGTCCAAACCCCAGAGATATTCAGTTTACGATCACATAAGACAAATTCTAATACCTAGGAGCTGAAGCTAGGGATTGTTTGACACCGTTGCTTTAAAAGATGATGTAAACGACTAATACATTACCACAACACTTGCTGATTATTTTTCTGTCAGCTGACTAATCAATTAATCATTTCAGCTCTACTTCAGATTGGTAATTCATCGAAGTGCAGGTGCAAGCAGTCAAACTCTTCCTGAGTTTTTAAGCATCTGCCTTTTTACTACAAGAAATAAACAAATTTTCTCTTGACAAAATCTGTTTTGTTGTTTTCCTTCTGAGACTGATTTGGAACTGCACCCACAAGGAGTGGTTTCTAAACAGTCCCTGCTCACAACTGCATTAACACACAATAATGAAACTTTCAGTAAAAAAAGTGTCAAAATGTGAGGGATTACCTAACCAAAGCAAGTTTAGAATCTCTGCAAGCTCATTTTCACATTGTACTTGCAACTGAATTGAACGAAAGTCTAGTGTAAAATAGGAAGATAATTCCAAATAGTCAGCTATGATGTAAAGAAAACAGTAGTTCAAATTTATGGGTGAAAACATGAACAATTATGGTCATTTAAGTGTCTGCAAATGACATCCGGATGTAATAAGCATTTTGCTCTGACCTGTAGATGACCCCTTTGGAATGTAAAAACTGGAGACCACAAATGATCTCAGCTGAATAGAACCTGAGGAGACAAAGATGACAGAGACAGACATATATCAGCTACTCATCTCCGGTGGAAAGCTACAGGACTGCACTGTAGGTACCCGACTATTGAATTGGCAGCTGAACCCTGGTCTCACTACAAAGTCATTTCAATGTAGAGCTGAATTATTGAGGAGGACATTTGTATGGAGTAGAAGACAGGTGAATAACACTCTCATGATGTGACACCTGAGAGCTGCAGCGAGCCTGAAAGATTAGCCTGCTTCTCTTGTCATCTGTGTCAGATGAAACAATGAGTCCTGAGAAGAGCTAGAGCAGCCTCCTGCTCTAAGCCAGTAACTGTTCCTTCACTGTAAATGACCAGCTAACAAGGACTGAATAGACTGTCAGTATCTCTCAGTTAAGACCAACATAAAACTCTCAGGACAAGCTAGAAAGTGCACACATACATATATGCACATGCATGTATAAACCTGCTCAATGCACAACATTACAAACACAATACACATTGTAAAATGAAGTCTAGGTATTGACTGATCTATGTAAGATGTAAGTACGCTGTGCTCTGCTACAGTATGTGAGATGACAAGTCTCTCTATGACACTTGGTCAACAGGTTACTGCAGATACTGTAGCGACTGCATGGCCTTTGTGCTGTAAAGAGGTCACCTCTTTACAGCACAAACCTCAGTTCAGTCACTACCTAAGGAAAAATACTGCATAAACAGATCCCTTAGATACTTTCCACTCCACTATGACAGCTTGCAACAACACACTAGCGTATTTACACTACCAGTCAAAAGTTTGGACATACTTTCCCATTGAATTGAATAGGAAAGTGTGTACAAACCTTTGACTGGTAGTGTATTAGAGTCAAACATGCACGCACACTGTTAAAACTGACTGCACTGTGAGATGATGAAACAGCCCGCTGTCTCACTCACTGAGTGTAAATTATCCAGGCTGCGCACAGTCACTGAGCAAGGAGGATTGAAGCAGATGCCAAGACATGATCAGGCATCTGTGCTTGCAAAGTAGAAAACGACACTTGTCATCCCACAGGTCCAGAATGCAGATACCAGTCTTAACTACAGGATATGTAACAGCAGAATGTACGGTATGATCAGTGCTTGAACAGACGAGTTGTTGTTAAAGCCAAAACAGCAGTACATAAAGCAGTGCACTGGTTGTATATGTGAAATAATGATAAATGCAGCACAGAACTATCTTTCCTAGATACAGACCTGCTCTACATTCCTTTGTACTTTGCTCTAATAGCACCTGCTAAGAAATGTTTCACTTTCATGTCTGTAGTTGTAAATGTGAGACTTTTTAAAACGTCAGCAGGCAGTGTCACAAGTGCCGCCAACTTCTGGACTTTATCACACTTTCTTTTATAAGTGTACTATTGTATTTTTCTGGACAGATTCCCACAGAGTGATGAGTGAAATGGTGGGAGGTAGTAACTGATACCTCCCCTTACAAACACTAGACACAACAGCTGCTCACTCCTTACAAGGCCAGTCTGCTACTCATCAGCAGCTAATGGACACCAGCCCCAGTACAGGTTCACTATAATATGTGAAAGGAAAAAAATCATAATGGGATCCCTGCATCCATAATGAGAGGGATGCAGGGAGAGAGTGAACACAGGCATCTGTGTGAGCCTCTGCACAGCCACGTGACTAATGATGCCAGGTTGTGTGGGTTTTTTCTACTGAGTTTGTATGTTGTTATGATTGTGTGAGAGGTGTGACTCACATGGATCTGTAGAGTTCAAAGCGCCCTTTCTCCTGAATGTGAAACATCAAGTCTCCTCCATTCACATACTCCATCACAAAGAAGAGATGCTCCTGTAGACACGTTTCACATTCAGTACTGATAGCAGAGTTCAGTATGTAAAGCAGAGAAAAATGTGACTACCGATATTACTGAGGTGAAGAGGGACTACCTTGGTCTGGAAGGTGGAGTAAAGGTGTGTGAGGAAGGGGTTTTCCCAGGCCAAAGCCAAGACTCTCTTCTCTATCATAGTGCACTCCACATCGTCATCCATCAGCACTACATCTTTCTTCAGAGCCTTGACTGCGAAGTACTCCTCACGGCCTTTCAGCTCTGCTAGGAGAACCTGTGAGGGAGGGAAGAAGAGAAAAGAAGAGAGGGATTAACACAGGCACTTTAACTGTTTTCTATCAGAGCATGGAGCTTGAAAAGTCAAGATTATTAATTTTTTTTATTACTTCTATATGAAGCCTGTAGTTTCCAGTGCAGTTATGACACTTGATAAGTGTTGACTGGAGTGTTGGTGTTTCATTCCTGGTTATTTGCTTGCCCTTGTGTTGTGTGTTTTTTTAAAGCAGCAGTCTTATTGTTGCATTATACCTTGCCAAAGCTGCCTTTTCCCAAGACCTTGTGGAAGACAAAGTTGTCCACGTTGACCCGGGTAAGGTGGGTAAGACGAGACTGAGGGCGTGGACTGGACCCCTCCCACAGTCTGCCATAGGGAGATCCATCTAATGGACAAGGAAATCAGCACACACAGCCATTACTTATCTTAAACTTTGGACACTTTCTCATATGATTCTGGAAGTATTATTATCAGTACTGAGCCTTTACTGCTCACATAAGTGCATGTAAGTACATGCACATGCAGAAAAATGCTGACCATTGATTTGGAGTCCAGCAAGCTTGCTAACTTCATCATATATTCCTATATCAGGCAGATTAGGTAGGTTTGGATCTGAACGGCGGGTGGATGATTTCTAGAGGAAACGAGAAAAAAAGAAGAACAAATAAACATGAAACAATCAGACAGAGTTTCACAGTAATGGTTGCCCATCCAGCTGTGGTTTATCCATTGCAACCACGCTTTCTCAGATTCCTCTTTTCAACACTGAGTACTGTACATTTGGTTCTGAATCAGAGGTAAGTAAAAAGAGAGCAAGAGAGCAGTGAGCCAGTCCTTAAACACACCAGGACAGGAGGCTCAGGTTCCCATCGAGGTAGGGTGTCACACTCAACAATCTGTCAACATGCACCAAGCGCTGGTAGTTTCACATTCCAGTGAGACTCACTTTGATGGTTACACTTTATTTTGATAGTCCACTGTTAATCAACTTAATATGAAGGCCGATCATTTTCTATATTAATAGTATTTTAACAGTATTTCAGGCAGTGGGTGACATATTTCTTCATTAGCAAACACCAGATCTGAGCACGAGTAGCTAACAGAATACAGCTGAGAGCTTGCACAAAATGTCACGCATGCCCAGTTGACTCTGAGTTGTGCTAACTTCAGGAAATTATGGCCACATGGAGCTTTTGGGAAAGCATAGTTGGCTCTGGGGTTTTTTAATGAAAATTTGTGTCACCCAGTGCAGTGTGTTTGCCTGATTTGTTTTAATAATTTTTAAATAACAAAGGAGTTTTATCGTACAGACAAACAAGCTAATCGAGGACTGACAGCTGACAGATATTAACTGCCAGTAGAGGCAAATCACTTTTAGTCTCTGTATAGCAATTGTTGAAAAAACAATTAATATAAAAAATGAATGGCCTTATCCTTTAAGGATTTATAATGTGTGCATAAACAATGAACTGAGCCTGATATACTCTTAATACTGTGAAGAAGCCTTCAACAGACTCTGCCTGCATTGGGATTGGTCCAATGATGAGATTAATATTAAAAATAGGCTCAAATATAATCTGGGTTTAAATGAAGTTAATAGCAATTAGGATTGTGATAGAAGTTTTCTTAAGGCATCTTTGTCAGATACTTCTGCCTCGTGCTGCGTGTAACATGACAATGCAATAATGTTAATACTTCAGAAGTTTGTAACCTGCAGGCATGTAGTTGTCAGGATGTTTTGATGGTGGGTAAAATATTTTCACCTTTGTTGATCACTTTATCATTAAACTGTAATTGCTTTGTTATATTGGAGCCATATTTGGTTCAGTAACAGTGTCAGGAATCAGCGCGTGCAGCTGCCGATAATGTCGAGGGGTGAACTCAATTATATAGCCAGAGGAGGATAAGTAAAAAAAATTGTCTCTTTATTAAGAGCACGGACAACAAAATACAGTCCAGGGTCAGAGCCAGCAAACTTACACAGCCGAGGAATCCACAACAAGATGTCAGAGAGGGAAGTCCAATAATCCATACATAGAAAACAGTCCGAACAAAGAGGGCAAGGCAGAATCGGTGGTCTAAACAATCCGAGGTCACAACAGGATTCACAAAAAACCCAAGAACGCTGGAAAGTCTGCACGGGAGTCAAGAGATCAATCTGGCAGCTTTCCGGTGGGGGAAAGCCGCTTATATTGGGGTGAAAACAATGAGTCCAGATTCACATAAAAAGTCCAAAACGAAGGTGAAACAGAAACAGGAAACAATGTCAAAATCAAAAGCACAAGAACAGAAGCTGACGGGACAGACAAACAGCCTTGGACATGGACAACATCCAAGTAAACTGTTACAAACACATTTCAGACTCGCCTCCAGCCTAACATCTGCCATTTTTTTAAGTAGAAATATGTATAAATGTTTGTAGGAACAAATTTACAAGTGTAAATATCTTATTACATAAGACAGGGTATTAAAATGTATTAAGTACCAATCTATATTTGTGGCTCTCACTGTCAAGTTTCAATCGTATTTTATTAATCCATCAGAGTACAGGCTACTAATAGCTAAATAAAAGACAAAGTAGTCAGATGTCTGCATTGTATGAAAGAGTCATGTTATGAAAGAGTGATTTGATTAGGTGGTATGATACAGTATCTGAGTCAGACTTGTCATTCTAATGTGTTCTTGCACTTTACTTTGGCTTTACCCTAAAGGCACTTGATTTGACCACTCATTGAGCGTCTCCATGAACTCACCTGGCTGACTTGTGTAAGTGCTTCAGCTAAAAGTTTCTGGTTGATACCACAAAGGTTGGCTACTTTATCCTGACACTTGTGATGGACATTCATTGCACAATCTAGAAACAGAACAAAACGAGTTCATTAAAAACAGCAGTACTGATTCACCTTAACAGCTACATATCTGATCATATGTGCACTGTACCTTCACACTTGAGGCCTTGTTTGACCAGACCCCACAGCAGACTTCCACAGTGGTCGCAGAAGGTGGGACTCATGTAGTTGTTGATCTTGAAACGATGTGGCATGTCAATTTTAAAACGCTCCTTTTGGAACTGCGGGAACAAACGGGATTCACCATGTCCATGAGTGACCTGTAACACTTCACAGCCTGCACATCTAGCTCTTTCTTTTTGCTTAGTCTTCTGCTTCCCTCTCTGAGTCTATACTGTCACAAGTGACCACACTGCGGAATACAAAGCTACTTGTTTCTTCCCAGGTCCCCGCTCTGATTTAACATGCCACCTCACCCCATCTGTTATCCAGTGTGGGTATGTGTGCTTGATCATTCCCATGTCACTATTGTCTAGGTCAGTCAATCCTTGATCACCTTTATGCGCCAATATTGATGAGCATTAAAGAACTTTATTGGATATGGACCCTAACTGATATCTGCCTTGGTATCAAACTATGACCCAGCAGTGCCTACCAGTTTAATTAAACACCTACTATTGTTCATACTAGAAGTATTACTTTACAATAACAGCAAAAACAACAGTGAAAAAATCCCACACTGAACAAGCATTTGGAGACATATGGCGAGTGTTGACAGTACACTGTGTACTGCAGAAATGCGTTACGTACCACAGTATCCCGACTGTTGGCAGCAGTACCAGTACATCTGCCGATGATTTTGTCTATGCATTTCTTGTGAATGGCTGCATTGCATTCTAATAAAAAAGAAGATAAAAGAGACCTGTAAACTATTACTACATACTATGATCTGATCATCCTGTACACTGGCAATGCCAACAAAAAAGTGAAAAGGTACTTATATTAAAGTGCATATTTCATGCAATGGGCTGTTACTCAAGTACTGTACAAAACACAAGAGATCTTAAATCACTGCATACTTACGTCTGCATTTATAGCCTTGCTTGTTGAGACCCCTGTGAGAGACAAAGAGAAAATCATTTTGTGTCTCTCTTTGGTCAATCTGTATTATTCTTTGATCATATAAATGTGGATAGTTTGATAATTTATCACGTTAGTGATTAGTGATAATAAATAGCAGCAGTACAGCCATGCTGATAGTTTAAAGCGTGACCCAAAGCAGAATACTGGAGATCTGTAGCCCTCCAGAAGATGAACATAATCATCGCTACAAACAGGAAGTTAGGACCCTACTGGATTTAACAAAAACAGTGTGAACAAACAGGTTGTCTAACTATGAATGAAGTCATCCTACTCAGAGACCGTTGTATGCTACCAAATACCAGGAAGTTCCTAAACACGGTCTGTTTAATATTCCTGTATTGCTCTGTTTGTTTTTTATGAGTTCCCCTTTAGCTGCCTAAAGGTTTGTTTATAGGACTAAGGTGTAGTCCAGACTGACCAGACAAACTCTCTGCACACAGAGCAGAAAGTGGGCTGTCTGAAGAACGTGGCGATGAACTCATGGTTCTTTATGAAGTGGATCTTGGCCTGCTTAATGGCCCCTCGTCTGCGGTTCAGGGTAGGAGCATCTTCCTCCTTTGCAGCCTGTTTTCTCTCTTTCAGATACACAGAGGAGTGCAGTTCATTCATCCCACATCAAAGCAACAGAAAATCAAAGCTCACTTTGTATAGGTCACAACTTGAAAGCCTTAATGATAATCTACGTAGACCCATAGTGAATGCCTGCTCATGTGAACGCCTGTGAATGATGAGATTGATTTAACAGTAAAAGCTCTGTGGGTAGACAATTTGTCTATACATAGTGGGGGTGGGAGTTTAAAAATGAAAATAATGCAAACTGCAGTGTTTAAAGCAGACGCGTTGTGGACTTACAACTAAAGATTGATCAACACAGTATTTCGTGAATTCTATGGTTAAGTGACAGAAAAGAAAAAAAAAAGATTCTTCCCCATTTTCATACTCTTCACCACCTTCCTTTCAGCCTCTTACTATGAGTGACAATAAGGAAAGTATTAAAGCCGACAAAATACTGGTGTACCGCATACATAGGTAAAGAAAGAAGAACATGTTTTCATTTTATTTCTTTTCACCTGCATCAGTTTCCTCCAGAAAATACTGCACTGCCATCATCACTTTCCCAGAAGGCTGGAGATCCACCTGAACACACAAAACACACAGACACTTTCACACAAGAGCCTGAGATGTTGCTTTGCAAGGAAAGAGAACAGTTTGTAGTGTCCTACCCAGAATTCAGCACGCCCGTTGGCTTTCTTACAGCGTTCAGCAAGGACAGACACACCAACAGTGACCTCAGCCAGTGGCTCCTCTGCTGTCTTCATCAGCAGTACCTCCAGCACACGACCCTCATAGATGTGCGCATCAAAACTGGCCTTCCAGGCCGGGTACATGGTGGGTTTCCGCTGGACCAGGGTCTTACCTCGTTCTAGGAAAAGGAAAATGGGCATAAAGGAAACAAGACAAAATATTTAGTACAGCACAGTATTAACATTAACATAGTGCAGGTAAGGAAAAAGAAGGAAGTGATAGCTTTGTTTATAAAAATGATAACTGTAAAAGACAGGACATTCTAGGCTGTAAATAGTTTCTCACCAGTTGCCAAGGCCTCCTTCATCTTGATTGCACAGAAAGGAGGATCCGTCAAGGGGGGCAGGATGCCCAAGTCATATGAGTTAAAGGCAATCCTAAGGAAAGGAGCCATGGTGACAAGTACCAGGGTCACCTGCCCTTAGAAACAGACAAACACAGTGTTACCCCAGTGACCTTCATCTATAATGACATGCGTCTCACATATGCTGCTACTGCTGGCTCACATTTAAGAGTAAAGCTAAGTGCTACAGGTTGGTATTAAACTACATAATCTCTATGCACATTATGAGACCAAACAACATTAGAGAAAATAAGGGCATGCACCTTTAATTGATGTCTGGGAAGCAGAATTAACTGACATACACTTGCCTGCACACAAAAACAGTAGACAGCTGTGTCAGCAGAGAGAGAGAAAGACTTCTGCAGAACCATAGTGAAATCCCCACAAGCATGGCTGCACCATGACTTTGCATCTACTCTTGCTGTCACCTCACTTTGCAACGTTTAAACACTCACATGGAATAAGGCCACAAAAGATCTTTACACCTCCAACAACATCTGTTTTTATGTAATGGACTGACTATTGCAGTTTACTGTATCGTATTCCAACACAGTGGATGTACAGAGACGGGTGACAAATTAAAGGAAAAACCTGAATAAATTAGTGGTCTCTCAGGATGACAAATCCACAGGGCAAGAGGGGTCACTGAACGGTTTGAGTATGAAAATGACGTGAATCATATGCTGTGGTCTTCACAGTTATCAGATCTTATCACCTATAAGTGATTTTGGACTGACATGTTAGACAGTGCTTGCCACCTCCATCATCAAAATACCAAGTAGTAGCAAACTAGTTGCATCCCTTGTGCATTAGAGGTGAAATATATGCTGGCGAGACATCAATCACTTGTTACTGCATGCATGATTTACTGCTTGCTTGTGCTTTCATCTGCTACACACATAACCAAAACTTTTTCTTTAACATCACAACCAGTTTCTGTATGTGCAATGCAACAGGCGACGACATTCACTCAATTGACTTGGCCACAAACTTGAGTCACACCCATCGTGCTGTACAAAACTATCAGTTCCACACCTCTATGTATAAAACACTAGCACAATGTTAAAGGCGTTGGCATCGCGCTTGCACCACTTCTATTTATTTGGTTCCGTCAACATGTTGTTTTTAGTGTGTAGTTTCTGACAGATTTCAGTTGCAGCAGTTGGAGGTGTTTGTGTGAATTACAGCGCCAGAGCAGGTCTCAACATGTCATTCATCCATGCCACCCTCTACAGCAGGCCTAGGTTTTGTGTTGAAATCTGTTCCCTGTTGAGATGTTTTCCCTTTGTTAAAACTGTGTTTCCAGTAGTGGCCACCAAGAAAAAATTACATGCACTATGGGGGAACAGTGACGATCGACCATGTACACACACTCACTGCTACTGTGAACAGTGGTATTGGAGTTTTTGGAGTTGATCAATAGTAGGTACAATGTGAGAATACTAAGGCTAAATTATGTTATTACATGTAGAATCTGGGCTTAGAGGCCAAGAAATCATAAAACATGTCTACCTTATCTTAAAATATAAGATAAGCAACTACAGCAACTACATTAAAGGTACTGGATGCATAGTGTATAATACAGTTGTAACAGCTTTGCAAAGCCTGAATGCTGGAGACTCAAACGTATGCTAACATTTCTAACACGCAGTGTAAAATAATAAGTGCCGAGACCAAGACAGGAAGAAAAAGGGAGAAGTAAAAGACAGTAAAACAGACAGCACTTGTGCAGTGATGCACATATATAGATATAAACCCCATGCACACTACTTTGGAGAACCTGCAGCATCCCGTTCATACAGCCTGTTTGCATTAAACTACACTCTTACTAACAGTGGAAGAAACAACATGTCCTCACACGTACCTCTGAGTCATACGCACATACCTGTGGTAAATGTTTAATAGCTATGAATATGCTGTGGCGAATTTTGAATCCTGCACATTTTGTTGAAATACTAAATCATGGTGCAAAAGCACTATGACAGTCACAAAGTCCGGGGCAGCTGGTAAAATAATTTACAATACAGGCAGCTGAGAGCAGACACCGTCATTTCGACAGAATCAGTCCAGCGCATCACACTTTCTTCATGCAACATTTCTGCCTGAAGGATGTGGTTGAGTGTCAGTTGGCTGAATGGCAGATGTCACCTCACAGCTGACTCAGACAGCAGTTTGCAACTAGATTCTTCTTCACGACAAATATATGTAACCTTTAAAAGACCTTCTTTCTTTGCTGTTTAACGTTAGCTCTGCCCGCATTCCTTCTCCCGCCCGGAGTTACCACGCACCGAAGTGGAAATACATATTTAATATTTTAACAGCTTGCTAACCACAAATAGTGACCCCATAACACTTAGAGTGGCACATTTTGAGCGCTGCGTAACCTACGTAACCGTTAGTGTTAACGTAACTTACGTTTTCTGTAAAGAATTTACTAACGTCAGCACCAAGGGTTACGGTTAAATGAGTTCGTTTCCCCAGAGCTCAAAGAAGCAGAGCGGGCACCTTTTCAGTTTCTAAGCAACTTTCCGCATACTCCAAATGTAAAAGACCCAAACTCTCGACCAAAAGAAGAAGAGTAGCAGCCTCACCTCCTCCTGCAAACTTGCCGCTGTTCTTTTTCGCCGCAGCACGACGAAAGTTGCTTTTTCTCCTCCCCTCGGTTTTTTTTTGCTCTGTGATTCCGTCGATTGAGGAAGTGTGGCGCCCGCTCACAGAGGCTTTCTCCGCGAGCTGTGACGTTTACCTGCTACACACGCCACGCACTCTGTCACACACACACACACACACACACACACACACACACACACACACATAAAGTTGCAGAGCATCCCGTTGCCCTATTTTCATTAAAACTCCTGCCAATTATTAAAATGCACTTTTTCACCATCAACCATCAACATATTCTACAGATCTGTCATTTACTAATACTACCATGGGTGATTAACATGATGGTGGCTGCAGACATTTTGATCACCTGAGCTGGAAAAGGTCAGTCATGCCCACACGACTATAACTGTTCGTGAAGATCTGCATTGCTGCTAAGTGTGCCCCACATTACTGTGGGGTGTCACGTGGCTTGCCAACTTGCGGGGGTATTTTGAGGTTTGAGTTAGGTTTTGCCTTGAAGAGGTGGCAGATTTGGCTCCTGCAGCCAAACAGATCTTTTCTTGTTTCAAATTATCCTCATCCTTTATTGACTGCATGCCTGTATTCACCCCCTCACACACAGTTCCAAAAATATGTGAGCAAGGGTAGAAACTCATTTATTCCAAGAGAGCTATTCTCATCCTTTTGACACTAATGAAATATTGGCTGAATTGAACAAAGACCTACATAAATAAGGAATGCAGCAATAAAGGGCTGCAGAGTGAGTCATCATTACATGTTTAGGTGGAGTTTACAAGCTGTAATTGAAGGTGAAGTGAAACCTGCCAGGAGCAGGCTGACAGGGCACAGGTGTCAGTGTGCCCTTATCTCCTCTGAGGACTTACATAATAGGCTGATTGTGACTAAAGGCAGACACAGGAAGTCTACAGTGAAGAATAGGTGTGTGTGCTATAAAGACTTCACTGCTGACTGACTCTTCTCAGACTAACAAATGCACATGCACACACAAATCTCAAAGTACCCTGTCCTTCTGTTCTTCCTCAAGCAGACACACACATACCCGCTGTCATGACCCACTGTGGGATGTATAAGCTGTATAACAGGTGGATGTTAAAATTAGCGCTCACAGCGTTAAAGAGAGCCTGATGAGGATCCACGCAGAAACCTTCCATGCATGGAGCTACAGTATATGGCTCTTCTGGGAGAAGCCTGCATCATTTGTATCTTAGATTGCTGTTGTGTTTTTTGAAATACATAATACATCTCTGCTTTTCCTAATCATCATTTAAATGAACAATCTGAGTAGGCATCACTCTTAGTGCCACATACGTTTGTCAACACTAAAATTATAACCTGTGATTTTGGGTCATAAAGAAGAATTTTCTTCCCCAAAGGAAAAGAAATTTAGAAAAAAATCGCTCAAAAATGCTTCATTTATTTCTCCTTGACAACTATGAGGTCTGTGTGAAACCAAAATGATACAGTGGCTTATTGTTCCTGCCTCTCATTTTCTTTCTCCAGGATGCACAAAATCTCAAATTAGCCTCTTTTTGAGGCTAAGTAGATCTCATCAAGCTTTAAAATAACTCAGATTTTCTAAACTTTTGCGCCTCTTTTTGATCTTAAGCAGAGAAATCAGAAAGCGTTTCTTCAATGGTGTTGTTCACACAGTTCTGCTATGCTCTTTTTTGTTCTGTGTGCCGCGGCAGTGTACCTGTTTATTATTTCAGCCTCTATCGTATTTGATGAGTCTTGTGTAGTTATTTTTACCTGGAATTCTTGCCCTGCCCTCTTGTTGCATTATTGTGTTGTCCTGCCGGTTGCATGGTGCTTCCTGTGGCTCTGCCAAAATGCAAAGATGCTGCCAAAAATAGAGCAGCTCTCTCATCATTTCCTACCAACCCAGTGCTCACGACAATCTATAAATATCAATCAATATAAAGTACAACCCCAAATCAGAAAAAAATTGGGATAGTATGTAAAATCTAAATTAAAACTGAAAACAGTGATGTGTAAATCATCTGTGTCCCGTATGACAACGAAAACAATACAGCATCATTTTATGTGATGCCTTGTTGCAATCAAGATTTGGTACAATATTTGGCATCCAGGAAAGGTCGAGCCCTTTAGGAGCAAAGATGGGCCGAGGACCACCAGTTTGCCAACATACGCATAAGAAAATTATTGAAATGTTTAAAAATGTTCCTCAAAGAGAGATAGGAAAAGATTTGGATATGTCACCCTCTACGGTGCAGAACATGATTTAAAAAATTCAAGAAGTCTGGAGGGATTTCAGTGTGTAAAGGTCAAGGGCACTGCCTGCAGTCCCGACCTGTCCCCAGTAGAGAATGTGTGGCGCATTTTGAAACACAAATTAGATCATTGACAACCCAGGACTTCTGTGCACCTTAAGACTTGTTTGCAGGAGGAATGTGGCAACATTACACCTGATATACTTAATCACTTGGTGTCCTCAGGCCCGAAACGTCTTTTAAGTGTTGCGAAAAGGAACGGCAACATCACACCGTGGTAAACGCTTCACTGTCCCAACCTTTTTTGGAATGTGTTGCAGACATCAGAATTGAAGTGAGTATTTATTTTGAACAAAACTAATGTATCACATCAAATAATGTGCTGCTGTATTGTTTTCAATGTCATACAGGACACAGACGATTTACAAATCATTATTTGCTGTTTCAGTTTTTATTTTACATACTGTCCCAACCTTTTCTGATCTGGGATTGTACATAGACTTACATGTTGCTTTAGTGTTGCTCATTTTCTTCTCAAAAGGAGTAAATAAATAAATAAATCAATTATTAACACTGAGTCAAGTTTGGCAAGGTATCTCCACTTATGTTCCAAGAATGACTCCTGTTGCTCTTTGTCCTGTCTCACCTACTTTCAGAAACACATCAGACAAAACAGAAACTGAAATGAGAATCATAACTTTGTCTCCTGAGCTGTAGACAAGCAAGCATTTTTCTCAGTTTTTCCCCCAACCAGAAGCAATCTTTATTAGCATCAACAGCCTTTATGCTAAACTAATGTAAGCTATAGCTGCTGGCCATACCAACATGTTTATACAGTCATGACCAAAATGTGGGCCCCCCTGCATTTCTGTAGGATAATGCACCACTTCTCCCAGAAAACTGTTGCAGCCATCTCTGGTATTCCTATGTTTACTTCTTTTGTTTGCATTGGACCAACACAAAAAAACTGAAAAAAAAAGCCAAATCTGATACATTCCACACAGATCTCCAAAAATGGACTGGGCTAAATTATTGACACCCTCAGGTTAATATTTGCTAGCACACCCTTTGGACAAAATGAAATGACAAGAATGTGTGAATGCACTAATTTTCTCCAAGAAGTGATGCGCTATCTGACAGACATGCAGGGGTGCCAATATTTTTGGCCGTGACTTTATGTCTCTGTCTAGATAGTTCCTGACGATGCAGGCTCCATCTTTAGGCGGCAGGGATGGTAAATGTTACATTGTACTGAAGGCTGTGTTTTCACTGTTTGTCCTGTTGAGAGAGAGTGGGCTATTTAAAGCTTTAGGGGAGGTGGAATAGGTGTAACATTGACTTGGCAGTGTGGGCTGCAAAGAGTTTGCTAAGTGGGACATACAGTAAGCGTGCATGCCTCTGTTTTTCCAGCCTCTCCGCATCATGGTTTTTCTCTCTCTCTCTCCTCATCTCATATCTGAAGGGTGCTATGAAACACACGACAAGGGGCTAACCCAGAACTCTCAAGTCAGTATCATGTGGTTATTACCATTTCCCCCCTATTTCCCCTTTTCTTAGTAATCTTATTTAAATCTTCAGCTGTTATGTAAAAAAAAAATCTTTCCATTTCCCCTTGAAAATCTTCTGCCCACACAAGAAAGATAAGAAGGCATGCTGTTGTAACTCACGACATCAAAACACAAACACTGCATTGCCGCCTCAGACGAAAACCGAAACCGGCCAGAAAGCTTGTTTGTCATTAAAACAACTGTTGTTGATACAATGCTGTTGTCAGTGCATTATGGGTAGTTAAAAAGGCCACAGATAAAGAAGTTTGCCTCAGAAAACATACAGGATTTTTAGCATCATTTTTTAATGATTCCTTAGGCTGAGTGCACATAACAGAGCTGAATGTATCAAACCTCAGTGAGTAGGCTGTGTGAGTACAATTGATTATTTGCTTCTCTCTGCATTGCTCCTGCCTGCGGTGATATGGAAGTAAGCTTGGATTATGACACAGTTGTTGCCCTGGTGTAAAAAACACATCCCTCTGTCCACCATCAATCCCACAGCAAGCTTCCATCACTTGTATTTTAAATCAATTAGCACACAGAGAATCATTAAAAGCTCAACTGGACATTTGAGTTTAAGTCTTGTTTACTCTTCAACTAGCACAGCACAGTGATTCCCCTTTTCCTTTTCTTGAAACAAACAAACAAAAAAAATCACAAGGAGAAGTAAGGTAAAAATACAAACATGAAAGCTCTGAGGCTAGAACAGACAGAAAATAGAACTGGGGCTAAAGAGGGTGAGCAGAGTGATGAATGATCTGTCCTCTATGTAGGACGAGGTGTCTGCAACTTTTCAGCAGCCCTAGAAAGCAAACTTTTTGGCTGATATTATTCTGGGTCACAAAGCCTCAGGGGGAGATGAGAAGCAGAGCAGGCTTGGCCTTACTTTGACCACACAGCTCACCGATCTGTGTGTCACTCCAATCACGGTGTCTTCCTGAGCAGCTCTGAAACACCTGCCATCTGGGTGTTTCATCTGAACAGGCCATATATGGACTACATGTTGACACTACCATGACAGAGGGTGCTACAAGTGGAGTGAGCAGCACAGGGGAAAGTTTCCCTTTTAAATGTATGTACCAAGCTGTATCAGCCAGGATAAGGTGACAAGTCAATTACAGCCTGCTGTACTTTAATGCTTAGCTCAACTGCCACCTAGTGGATAAAGAGAAAACACTGCACTTTACTTGACTTTAAAATAAATGTTAGAAATAAACTAAATACATCATTAAGTACAGTACAAAGTCCAAGACACTGACTCTTCAGTGAGATCAGTGTTTGGTGGTTTAGTGGTTCAGTCCAGGGCAACAGAATCTGTGCACAACTGGATGTGTCTTTATGCACAAATGAATTTACATTATACTTTTCATAGGTATGTAAATCTGCATACTTGTCCACATTTTCCCAGTAAAAAATTATGTTAAGTAAATCAAGTAAGTAATGTACAGTAGATGAAGCTTTTGGTCTTTAAGATAAAAGTACAGTCATATCTCTTTTTCAGGTTCATTCCTCTATATCAGTGCAAAAAAGCATAAGAACTATTTATTCACTGGCAGTATTGTCTCCAACAATACAGTACATGGCAAAGCTACAGACATGTCTATATGTATAAAATTACTCATTCATTATATTCAGACTGTGCTTCAAAGTATTAGTCATAGAGATGTATTCAATCCAGTAACATGTTGAAATGAAGGTATAATTTTTAACTGAGGCCATTCCAGATTTGGACAAGGTTAAATCTGTTACTATTTTATCAGCTGGAAACAAAAGTAAAACTACATATGTTTTTGTTCTGTCATTGACACAGTTTCTTCATGCCGTCTTGAAAACTTCCACATGATTTGGAAGAATGTCGCTGATCAGCTGCTTGGGAAAATACAGGCCACGCCAGTTCCGCGTTGGCAGGTATCTGGGCCAATGCCTCTCGTGGCTCTTAGGATCACACCAGCTGCAACAGCAGGCAGGGGACACTGGAGGTTGACAAAGTAGGTGATCATGTCCCCTGCTCAAAGAACATGGTGTCTTCTTTTCTTCAGTCCAGCCAAGAAAGTTACAACTTGCAGACATAATCAAATATTTCCTTTTTTGGTTTCACTGTCTCTTTGTAGCTAAGGAAAAGCAGCAGGCTTATTTTCAGAAACCCACCAGAGTAGCTGATCCTATAAAACTGTGGCTTCCTCCATGGCATTTACCCACCTGTGTAAGGAGATATTAGATTAGGAAAAACAGCATAAACTGCAGTTGTGCTAAAAGAGTCCTTTTTGTCTGTGTTGCCTAAAAACTACCAGCATTTGTTGGTTCGTTTGTTCCCCATATAACTCGACTAAGACAAATAAAGCTATAGACTTGAAAAACTAATATTGATTTCTAGCTGAAACTCTGTTGATTCAGTAGGTGTCTGAGCTACATCCTGAAGAAAACCACCATTACTGAAATATCATTATTCTTGAATAACTTTCAAACTAATAATGATATCAGTGTGATTCCATATGCTATGACTGGGTTTTCATGGTGAGGAAATCATATTATGAGCCTCAAACTACCATGGAAATATTGCTTCTTTGTGGACTAGCACTGTGGGGACAATTATTTGCTTTGCAGGAGGTTTGCGGTCTCTGAATGCTGTCTAATTTTATAGTGTCCTCTTAAATTTTAATAATGACGATTTGTCATAGAAGAGTAAGTTTTAACAAACCTCTCTGTCTACACCTTTATGTTGTTCAGAAAAAAATGCTCAAACTCCAGATTTGCTCAGGATTCCTCTTCAGATGAAGCATTACATCCACGTCTGTGGGTCAAAGAAAACCTTCCGATCATGGGCCCAATAAACCCTTTGGAACTCACTGAGTAATGTGAAAGTTATAAAACATTTTTGTTTTTCTTTTCTCTGTTGTTTCCAGCTAGGAACAACTTGTCAATAGTAGCTATGTGAGTCATTCACACTGGCAAAGATTGTGGCACCAGGTTATGGTGAGTCTCTTTTAGCCTCCAATAACCACACTACAGTAATAGTCCTTGAGCTGGCAGACTATTTTAAATTTGAATTTTTAAAGTAGCTATCAGGTACAATAAGCGGCATGCTTCCCACCTCTGGGCTGTGTAATTGTCCTCAGCTTTAAACGTGTAATACAAAGTGCTTTTGTGGTAAAGCTGGAAGATGCTGCCTTCCTCTTCCTCTTGCTTGTCAGGCAGCTTCACTGTGAAACCCAAGAGAGGCAAACTCTCTGATGCTACTGTCTCCTACAAACAAAAAATTTGTAAGGGAACAAGAAATGCATTATAAGGATCAGAAATGTAGCTATGGGTTGCTTTTTTTGCACCAAAACCCTCGGTGATGCCTCCTCACTGGTCTGTTTGAATGTGAATATGTTTTGTTCAGGTTAAAGGGGAGTGCATGTTTCCCCTCACCTCTTGGGCCCGGTAGGTGTAAAGCACCTTGTCTTTTAGGAGGAACCACATTCTCTTCCAGTTCCTCTTGCTCTTCTTGCTGCGCTGCAGGCTGCCACTAATGGAGCCTTCCTCTGAGACTGTCACCTGCACAACAGTATGGCATAGCTGTCATCCACATGATCAACTCTATATTAATTTGCACTGTGTGGTAAACATAGTTCCTCTGCAAGGGCAGGGAGGTGCATGGCACAGGTGTACCTGGCTGAAGGAGGCAGTGCCTTTCCGATGTCTCCAAATGTTGGGTGGATGAATGTTTTGGAACACAGCAGAAAGAGGGCGACTGGAGCGGTTTAGACGAGGGCTATTTTTACCTGTCACTGCAGACACATCCAGCGCTGCAGAGAAACACAGTTGCTCTTAATCCACAGCAAAAACAAAACATAAATCTCTAACTATCACACTGACAGCAGAGCATAGCAGTTTAATTGTTCAATACTGATGTCTTACATCAGTGACTTTTAAAATAAACATTTCTGAGCAATGTGTTACTGGACAAAGATCATATTTTAAGATCCAAAAAAATCCCCTTTACTCTCCCCAGGGAACTAGAACATTTTTCAGAACTTAGTTCCTATGCCTGCATTTCCACTGGATGAACCACCATCTAAATTTAGTTCTATGACATATTTCCATCCCCTAACAAGTCCCTTGACAAGGAGTAGTCCTTTGTGAAGGTCCAAGAACTGTCAGGGGAGGCCGGCAGTGCTGAATGCTACTGATTGGTCAAAAACTGCACTGCGTTTTATATACAGCATTCACTGCTGGCTGCCATGCTTTTGAAATGCTAACTTATTTAATTTCCCTGGGACTTCGGCCCTGCTAATGAAATGAAATCACAATGCACTCAAGAAACTTTTACCCAATGGAACGTTCTTGGACATTAATTCCTGGGAATGAACAGTACCAGGAACTCTCCAATGGAAACACACCTATTTAACTCAGCCTGACACTGGGTCTCCCTCTGCTAATAATCAGTGCTATAGCTGACTAGTTAAGGGTAACTAAACTGCCCCTATCTGTTATAAGAACAATAGCATCACTGACATATGTGGGCTGGTAGGAACACAAACAGATGCAATCAGGCAGAATTTTCCCACCTCTCTTCTTTAGTTCGTTGTAACAGTGATCACACACTTTAGCCATGCGGTCTTTCATATATTTTAGTGGGTATCTGTTCCTGGAGCAGCTCCGACAGACAATCTGTGTCAGGGAACATACAAGCACCACAGGCACAATGAAAACACATTCAAGCACACGGTGCTCTAGTCAAAAGCTCAATTAGTTACATTATGTTGGTCGGATATTAAAGTATCACATAGCACAGTTTTTTTTAATCTATGAGTGACTCACTCTCCCGCAGCCATGGCAGTGGTGTCTGCGAAGAGTGAGGCTGAAATCTGATGTGCAGTTCATACACATCATCACTTGTGAGACTGGAACAAGTGTGGGAGCCTTCTCCCCCAGAGACAAAGATGGATGATCTCTGGCCTGGAACACACACACACACACACACACACACACACACACACACACACACACACACACACACACACACACTTTATCACAGTGGGGAGACTGAGGTGTAACACTGGTCTCGTTCTGGTTGGTGAGGATAAGCACAACTGAAGAAAATGCCATGAAGTCATGATATAACAGATGAACACAGAGGCAGAGTTTGCTCACCTCTCCTGAGCAGCTGTTGAATCCTGCTGTCATTCCTCTTGTGTGTTCAGTCACTGTGCGGTTTAGAGTGTAAAACCAGTCCTCTCTTTCAATGAAAGAACTGCAAAAAAATAAATACACAAACTCACTCCACCATTATAATAATGAAGATTTTACAGGTTTTTTTGTGAAACCATACAAAAATCTTCAACATCAATATGCCAAGCATCACCTGCATGAGTAAGCATTTTACAAGTTTAGGTTTTAGCAATTACTTCAATGACTATGAGGACATTTCTCATCATTGCCATTATTAGTTGTTAATGATTTAACAGGACACAGCCCAGTGTGACCCACCTTGCAGACAAACTGATGGAAATGTAATTTCCTTCGATCTTCAGAACATTTTGAACATCTTCAATGATGGGTTTACTGACCTGGGTGATTAATCAGTAATATCATAAATCCAACATCAGAAAGACAAAAAGAGGGAAAGAAGTAACAGGTTGGGGTGATCTGACAGCTGGGGGATCATCCAAGACTCACAACAACATTTTGCAACATTACAAATAAAGTTCTGAGGCATTTTGATGTAATAAACTATATATAATAAAGTGAAAATAGTGGTGAGGAATTAGACTGACTGACAATCAGTGAGACTTAATGAAAGACTCAGACCTTCAACCCAGTGAGTGACAGAGTGTTCTTCAGCCTGTATTTTCCATCCTGCTGAGGGTAGGTGTAGAGCAACACATCATTCATCTGACAATACAGAAAACATTCACAATTTAAAGTGAACATGCAGAATAAACAAATCTTCAGTAAATGATAATAAGAAGGCACATTAGAAGATAAAATAAAATATACAGTATGTACAGTCAGCTGCCCAGCTATGCAGAGCTTCTCCAGTAGGTGGCGCTCTAAGCTAAGCAAACCTTGACTTCCCACAAAGTGAATTCAAGCACTTAATTTGCAACACACTGCAGAGGTGGAAAGTAACAAAGTACATTTACTCAAGTACTGCTCTTAACTACAGTTTTGAAATACCTGTACTAGAGTATTTTCATTTTCTGTTACTTCACACATACTTTGACTTCACGACATTTTAAAGACTAATATATTTTTACTCCACTACATTTATTTGATAAACTTAGTTACTAGTTATTTTTCAAAATCAGATTAACTATACAAAATACAACATAATCATCTGACTTTATTGACCCTGGCGCGAAATTCACAAAATACCCTGCAGTACTTCAAATTATAAGCATATAAGGTAGTTCAACTGAGCTTCACCTTTACCAGTTGCAATATTAAATGTGATGTACAAAATAATGCATCAAAAATTATAATCTAATAACATAACATACATTAATGTGAAATATGCTATACTGCATAGTGAGTACTCTTACGTTTGGTACTTTAAGTATATTTTGATGCCAATGCTTTTGTACTTTTACATAGGCATTACATTTTGAAAGAGTATTTTTATACTGTGGTATTACTTTTATTTAAGTAAACAATCTGAGTACTTCTTTCACAACTGACACATTGTGCATTTTTGTCTTAATCTCAATAGGAGGGTGCACATTTATAGCCACTAAACATAAACACAATCTGTACATTTACCTGCTCACACACAACAAACACATACGCTCAGTCTCTCCCTAAGAAACTACACACTACACAGAACAAGTCTCTCTGCTGGTTGACTTACACCTCAAATAGTAAACACAAAACTTGAATATAAAGTTCAGCTACATATAAAAATTGGTGGTATTGGTATATGTCCTAAAACGGGTCTGGGGGGGGATCAAAAAATTTACAGCCCTTAACCTAGATTTTTACAATGGCACACAAATGAGACACTTCAGTAAATAGATATGAAAGTTGATATCACATAACATCACAAATCTCTATATTATTTTTCCAGTGGATGATTTTACTCGCTGTCCCTGTGTGTCTCAGCACCTTATTCAGAAAACTGCCAGTTCCTGCAGACTTGTTTTATGACTATATGCTGTCTCCAACATTAATAACAGCTAATAACATGTGATCGGGGTCTGGGTGGATAAACCGGCAGGATAAAAGTTATGCAGAAATGATTACCAACATTTGTCCAGAAGAGACATTTATGAGCTTTTTTAGTGTCGGGCCCAGATCACAAATTTCAAAAACATCACAGGAGGGAAAGGCAATGTGCTTTGATGGTACTCGATGGATAATTTGAAAAGGCATTTAATTTTCTAACCTCTCTTAATTACATTTTGGAGCCATCTCTGTGATATGAATTCACAAACTGAATGTTTACTGCAGTTTGTCTCTCTAATTCGACACTTTTTCAACTGTGTCTTTATGAAATGAATTATATTGTGCTGACCTGGCTGTGGCCGTGAAGAATGATCTAAATTATATTGTCAATTCATTTAGATCAGTTAGATTCAGCTACCTTGCTTCTACATTATTTTATTTATTATGAGCCTACTGTACTTTCATGCTGAAACAAATATAAAGATGGTGTCTATGTATTAATACTGTAAAACAGGAAAAAGCATTTACCAAAAACAGATGGCGGGGCTGTCGGCTCTTCCTGCTGCCCTTCATCAGTGTGACCTCCTTCACAAACACCTGATAAAAATTCATATACACAGAAGTAAATCAAACAGAACTTCTCACAAATCATGTGATTATGACACAAACAAGATGCAGGGAGTAATGAACATTTTTCCAAAATCAGGTTGACTGAGGATTCCTGGCTGAATTTTTGGTTAAAGGGCAACGCGGGTGGTGCAGGGCAGACAGGGAGGGCTGGCAAGCTTTTGGACAGAAACAATGCCGTTATCAGAGTCGTACCCTGCCAGGCTGCAGCAGGTCCTGCTGGCCATGAACACTGTACTCTATGTTGACCAGGCGCAGTAAGTTCTCCTGGGACACAAAGAGAGAACGAACAGAAACACAGGGAGAAAATGCAATGACAAACTAAGAGAAACGATGAAAGCATATTACTGGTCATTTCCTGTAAACCTCTGACTGTTTTCTTCTACTTGGGTATTATAATGACACCATTTAGAAAGAGTTATCACTTGAATCAGACAGACATGTCATGTATTGTTGTTTTCTTTAGAAAAAGCTAGATTATTCATTATCATTTGCAGTTTAACTAAAACTACTATGCTAGCAGCCAAAAAAAAACACAATTCAGGTACAGCAGTTGTTCAAGCTATGGGCTACGTTAGAATGCTAACATGCTCACAGTGACAATGCTGATATGATCATGTTTAGAATGTATAGTCACCAACATCTCAACTGAGTGTGCTAGCATTAGCATCTGCTAATTCACACTAAGAACAATTTAGAGAAATTCCTGATGGGAATAAAGTTAATTTAACAATTTAATAGGGTTTTGGTGTTAAACCAAAACATTAAACAGATTCTGATGTTATCAGATTACTAGAATACCCTGTAAACATTTAGTTAATTGAATTGTACCAAAGCTGTAATAATTCTTTTACAGTAATCCATCCAATAGTTGTTGATCAGTTAATCAAATCAAGAGAAGTGATTACCACAGTCATTATTGTAAGATTCATCATCTGAGAGCTATGAAGGTCTGTACATTGAACATTATGTGCCAATCTATCAAGTTGATGTTAAGATATTTCCCTGGAATTGAAAATCTTAGCTGCCGGTGGTGGTAGAGGAAAAGTCAGGGGATCATAAATTAATTAGCTAAATTGGAAAAACAGACTGATTTTCACTGATCTTTGAGTTTCACAAAGTTTGGTCTCCTGATAGCAGATTCAACTCTGAGTAAAGAGTATGATTTACATATATATTTCCTACTGTTGTTTTTATATTTCTTCCAGTGTAAAATCAAATCTGTGACTCTTCATTTAATCAGGAAGTAATTAACCTTCCTTCTTGAATAATCTTTTTAGGCCTAAACTTTGGGTGGATGACTGAGCAGGGATGATCTTAACATTATAATGACTTCAGTATACATAAACGTGTGGAGTAAGACTATTAATCAGAGACTTTTATTGCACAGAAATCATTCATATTGTTGGAAGTAGTTGGTTGAGTTGATTTTGCAGATATGTGTTTTAATGTCTGTGTGTTCAGTGTAAAATAAGATAGAAATTCTCACTGAAAATGTTTCTTTGTTGGGCTCAAGAGTTACAGTACATATGTGACACTTACCCCATGTTTTACGCTGTCATTTACTTGATCAGCAATGTCAGACACTATCACCACAGCAGCTAAAAAATACAGGAAGGACACTACATGTTTAGAAGTGAACACATTCCCAATACATTTTTATATTGCTTGCATATTTGATGAGATATTTCTTTTCTCCTTGTTTCTATGTGGAAAGTCACCTAACATAAAAGTCAAAAATGAATCAGGACCTGCCTACAAGCCTGGACTCTCGTATCGGAGGTACAGTAAGAGATAATGCTGCTGCAACTCGCCTTCTCGTGAATTACACGTTACGTTTGTCACACAGGAAAGAAATTAAATGGCTGCCTGGCGGGTTAGCACCGCAAACAAAGAAATCTATATCAGTGCTCTCACGGCCATCTCAGCATGCAAAATGAGCATGAATAAATTCCCTGTAAATACACAGCCACAAACGGAGGCCAGTAAGGCCCTCCTGTGAGCAACAGAGAGAAGAGTGAGCAGCCTCTGGCCAGGTCTCCCTTGACAAAAAGGTTGTAGAAATCACTGGGATTTCCCCTGGAAGAATAAAGTTTAAATAAATAAAACACTGAGATTGCTGTTTGCTTACTGTACCTTGGGTGTCTTCATATTCCTTGGAATCTGGGGACAGGTTGTTCAGGTAATCTATAAGAGGAATGAAGAAAAATGATTGTCTTCAGGGAGTCAAGACAACTACCACTATGAGTCAATTATTTTTTTATTCAGAGGAAATACTGTGTCCATATTAAAGTGAATCTCATTTTTTTTTGACTCACCGGTGAGGAGCATGCGATACTGAGCCACACGTACAATGACCTGCAGGAGCTGATGTCTGAGAGACACTTTTTCCCTAGCTGGACTCTGCTGCTGAGGCAAAGAAACAAATGCAAATTCAACATTTATTTCGATTATTCCCATTGCTTAGGGCCAGATTTACAGGAGAAATTCACATGAACCTTGGCCAACCAAGGGTTCTGTAAAAACACTGACAGAGAAACTGAAAATTGTACTGACAACATCAAACCGTACAACAACTTAAGACTTTTGAAAGGAACCATCAGTCATACTTTGGGAGTGAACAAAGGCCAACAACACAGATCGTTGGTCAGCAGTGTATGTGTGTAATACTGTATTTTACCTGGAGTTTTAATTTTTTTGGTCCTTAGGCAGGTGTAATTCAGAAGTTTACTGCACTGACATTAATACACAAAGTGCTTAGGAGAAGGACTTTTAAACATGAGCGCTCTTAAATCAGACAAACTGCCCAGCTCTGCAAAGACTTCCTGCCAACTCCTCTCCTCCGTGGTCTATAAAAGGCAGAAAAAATATTGAAAACTCCTTTGTTCATAAATGAGATGCAGCTATATAGTGCCACTGGGTTTCCCGCTACAGTCCAGCTAGACTTTTACAAAAGGGTGTAATCGTCCGTGCCACCCTGTGGAAACTAACAAAAAAAGAAACAACACACTAATCTTACCATTGATCTCAGCCAAGCTGTGTACAAGGCAGCAGGGTGGATAATATTTGGTTATAAATAAAACTGTGGATAGTGAACAGATGGTACATTCTCCCTGATGAACTTTAAACATATCATCATGTTCAATGCAACCTGCATTAATTTTAGGATTCCCCTGTTTTTAAAACGCTGTTTAGTGTTTAATTGTTGTTCTGAGTGGCTATAATGTTTATAGTTTTCCTTGGAGAGTCATGACAGCTTCTTTTAACAGCAAAGAACACAGTGTTGCATTTTAAATTAAAATTATTACTTTTATTCACTTAGCTGTTTGCCTTTTGCTCATTTTGCTAGTTCTTTCCCATCAGATGCATGTAATTCTCAGATATCTCTTCGTTTGTGGCTTGTGTGTGCAGTTTTGACTTTAAAACTGAGGTTTCAGAAAAGTTTGGCATGGTTTTAAATGCTGATTTTTATGGACTGTATTATGCGTTTTGTGTTATGTGTTAGAAATACACTGTTGGTCTGACCTCAAACTGGTGAACGATGGCTGCAAAGGCAGGTGAAGTTTGGCAGCTGTCCTCCAGCAGGCTCATACTTCGGTCATAGTGGCCAATATAAGTGGTAAAAACCAAGAACTCTGCTTTTCTAGACAGGAAGATGTCTGCGATCCTCTGGCTCTCTTCCCTAATTGGAAAGACAGAGGGGTGAGGATGAAGGAAGAGCAGCATTCACCAGTCTTCAGGTTATTTTTAATGATTTCTGAGCTGTATTAATGTGTGTACTTGAAGAAGCCAGTTCATTCCTTGTAGTTATAGCATATGTGTGCATGGATGTGTGCTGTGTACACGTCCCACCAGTGTCGGATTCGATTCTCCAGCTCGGTGAGTATTCGGCGGTGCAGGGTGTAAACATCGGGCAGCTCACTGAGAATCTCTCGAAGCCGTTCTTCTTCCAATACAGGTTCCCCCTCATCCCCAACGGCTGCCCCCACTGCCTCCCGAAAGTCCTGGTACACCGGAAAAAGGGTGGAAGAACGATTAGGTTTTATACTTATGTTCAAACTTACAATTCCACTCAAGTCTGCACTTTCTTCCCATTTTTCCTCCACTCCCACTGCAGTAGTATAGCAAGATAATATCTGACAGCAGGGAGTACATGAGCTGTTATATCAAGAAGCTTCATCATCCCTTCAAACACTGGAGCAGTGGCAGTCTAAGTCACTGGTTTAATCCCCACACAGGAACAATAAATCTAAATAAATCATGAACATAACTCTGCAGCTCCAGTTCTACAGAGAATATCTGAACACATTCATTGCATTAGTAAATTTAATAAGAATATACTCACATCCTGAAGAAGCTTGAGGGCTTTCACATGCCTGTGATCAGGGAAATAGATACACATTTTACTAATAACTTGAGTAGGTCTGACAAATAGGCAGTGATGCTTCATAATGAATTTACATTTAACTTACAGTCTCTCTGTATCAACCAGTTCTTTTGCGATGTAAAAGGCTCTGGATCGACCATCAGGCTGTAAATAACAATATTATTTACTAGTAATAGGTCCAGAGTTAGGAGGAGCTAAAGCATTTTGGCACCAGTTCAGCAAATATAGCTGACTTTCCTCTCCACATCATCTCCAAGTAGCAATCAAATTCTAAATAATGAGGACAGCCTTGTAGCAGGCCATTAACCTCCATTAACCTGCATTACAATTCTGGCTTGTGAGGGCAATTTTAGCAATTGCCCAAGGTGAAAAACAATACACTTTTTACACTTTGCTGTGATCTGTTCTCCAAACACGTCTTCATATTTGTTGTTTGGTAAAGGCTGACACCTGCTCATTCAAAGTGATGGTACAAAATAAAACACATTAAGTAAAACTTTAAAGGATAGTGGGTAACATTCCATATACAGCATCTGAAATTTTAATAAGCATATTGACATGTTTCTACACACTATAAAAATATTTTTTTCAATTTCTACACAAACTCAACACACATTTGTCATTACTAACCTGTCTGTCATAACTGCTGTCTGCACCCTTGTCTTCTTCATCCGAGGTGCATCCTTGGTCTTCTTCACTCACCGTTTCTCCAACAACATCACCCACTGAACCAGTCTGTGGACCAATAGCCACCGAGCACACATTGTAGGCTTCTGTATAGGCACTGGGAAGAAAGAAGGGTGGACATGTCAGTAAAATGAACCATACATACACACAAATTACTAAAACATGAATTAAATAAGTATAAATGTTGAGCAACACACAATTGAGTTGTATAGGCTATCTGAGTAATAGATTAGAAAACAGATTATCCAAAAGAGTAATTTATCATTTGGAATAATTCAAAACTGATTCAACAAATCAAACATTTATCTAAAACTCCAAAGGTGTAAGGTCTGCTCGGCATGGCCTGCCTCTCTTCCTCCTTTCTCTTTCTTGACCTGCGGGATCGGCACCTCAGCTGTGTTGCATTCGGTAATGAGTGACTCGTTTGTCGGTGTGCACAGCTGGGGTGCATTCCTGTGATTACCTTTCTCCTTATTTAAACCTCTGGCAGATGCTCCATCTTCGCCAGAGCATTATACCGAATTACCTGTAGACATACCTGCATATGTTTTTTTGTCCATGCGTTTAGCGATGCGTAATTTATTTCAACGCTGACAGTTCCTGATCTGTTGATTTCTTTTTTTTTTCGTTCGCTACTCTGCTTCCCTGACGTCGTTTGCTAATCCTCCTGGTTGTTCTGTTTACTCACCTGTCTGTCCTAGTCCTCTAACTCTCCTGGTTCCTGCCATTGTTCTGTCTACTCATCTGCTCGTCCTGGTCTCCTCAACCATCTCTGTCCGACACTGGTTGTATGTATTCATTGACTGTTCCTTTTTGTGAGGCCACCATTAAACCACCTTTTTATTACTAGCACCTGGATCTGCACTCATGAGTCCTACCTCAGTTATCTCTCACCCTCCTGGTGAGGGGGACTAAACCATAACAAAAGGACTCAGCTACAATATATGGTTGGTCTGGTCCAGTTGTTCCGGCCCCCCGTCACAGGTTGTAGCCTTAGCGTGGACACTGGTGAGCACTTCAACCACACATTTATCTTGAGACCCACTAGGAGGTCTCACCCCACATGTTGGGAACCAGTGCTCTAGTCCGCATTTCAATTTTTTTCAGTTTTTATCACAAATGTGACGTAGTAGTTTTATGTTAACTGCATTCATTCATATGAAAATAAATCTGATGAGTTTCATCATCTTTATGGTCCACTACATTGAAATATCACTATAATAAATGCACTGTATTCAGTGTTAGAGACAGATGTGAATAGATAAAACATTTCCGGTCTACACAAACCAATAAACTGATCATGAAAGGCCTGTGGTGACAACTGTACCCAACCAGGGACGAATGTCGGTATTTTATACTACAAGATTCTCTTCTGCAGGGAGCCCAAATGAATATGCTAATGGATGCCGCTCAGTGAGGAGTGTAAACTATGCAAATAAAAACACATCCTTAAGTTACAGTAGTGTTGCGGTAGTCCTCTTTGTGACCAATTGGCTTGCCAATGGTGCTCGCATGTTTCCCTCCAAGCAGCAATGGAGTTAACCCCACTGAGATGCAAATGAGCTACATATGAACAACATATGTGAGCTGTTCAGATCTCTGCATTGCACACATTAATGCTGCATGGCCCATTACTGCTCACCGGATCAAACTTTGGATGAGATATCAGGGGCTGCTTGAACCAATCATACTAGTGTCTTTGTTTACTATTAGCACAGAAAGCTGACATTCTTATACCTGGGAATGTAACTTTTTCAACCGCGTATTTTAAACAATGATATAAAGATGATACACCCTTAATGCTAAAAGAGGCATCTCCAGTGTTCCTAAACTCTGAAATCTCACCTGCCCAAATTTGTACTGCAACCATACTATAGGCAGACTGGTACCATTCAGATTTTACTGAATCAAGACCAAGGTTATATTGTATGGAGTAACAAGATATACACTGCATTAATGACAAAACAATGGCACTCAATAGAAATGAGGTGCAATATAAATTACTTGAACAAAAAAACACAAATTTTACACATAACTTTTGCTTCTCCAGTTGCATTAGTAACATTTATATTGCGGAAATTAATAATTCAGCAGGGGAAGCAAATGGTAGCAAGTTCACATTCCATACACACCAATTTGAATTCAGACAGAAGCTAAAGTCATCATTGATTCACACGTCTGTTATCATGCTTTGGAAACAACCTAACAATAAAACCTTCTACTACTACTACTACTACTACTACTACTACTACACTTGGCTGTTCCCATTAGGGGTCGTCACAGCATGTCAACTGTTTGCATGTATACATTTGGCACGCGTATTATGCCGGAAACCACCACAGTTATGTTTACTATGAATCCATTAAATCTGTGCAGGCTGGTATTTACCTGTTCATATTCAAAAAGAACATGATTAACTTAAATGAAAAAAACAAATATCATACACTACAGAATATGGACAAGCCCAAGATTAAATTGATGTGTACAAACACTCACTCATTTGTAACAGGCAGACAGGGGACTTAGTCGTCATTGGGACTGAACCCACAAGATGGTGGAGTCGAGGACAGAATGAAGACTTGTATCTTTTAATGCACTGTGTATCTGCCTCTAGAACTTTGAAGTAATACAAAACATTACGTTTTGGTTTCAAACCAATTTTGCCATCCATTTCAACAAAATTGGTATTTTACAGCCTTTGTTGCTCAGTTTTGCTTGGACATGCACCAAAGTGTTTGAACATGATGAGAGGGAAGCACTGCAGTGAACAACTGCTGACTACAGACCATACTGAGATTGTATCTCAGCCTGTTGTTTCTGACTGGCTAGAGAAGAGCAATGACTCCAAAATGCTCTGACTATTAATCATCCTGAGCTGCCAGTATGATATAAGCACAGTAAACAGGAATGCAGGGGGATGGGTTAATATCAGCACAGCATGGCTGATCATACCAACAAACAACATCACGCCTGGGAGGCGAGAAGCTCTACAACAACAACACAAGTGGCCATTTCTGCACCTAAAGAGATGATTTATGAGTGAAACCATCCTGTGTTCACTTAGATCTGAACAGACCACCACTTCTGACAGCGTTATCCCTTCTAACACACCCTAACAACACCCAAACGCAACACATTTGTATTGCACTGCAACACAAGAGGGATGTTACTGTCCTGCACTTTCCCCTATACTACTGAACACCAGGTCCATGTCTGCTGTGATCACAGTGCCTGGGGACTCAACATAATAAACAGTTATAAATCCTCCTCCTCGAGGGCATTGTTAAACTCACACAGTGGCCAAGCAGCAATAAAAAAAAAACACCTGTGCTTGGCCCAAAAGGTGACAAGGATTACTAATATTATGTCCAGCAGCGTCAATATCCATGAATGCACACAAGTTTCAGCCACGCTAGCGGCATGGCTTTGTCCATCACTTTGATCCAGACTGAAATATCTCAAAAACTATTGCATGGTTTGATTTGAAATCTGGTACAGACACTCATGAGCCCCAGGTGATGAATCATCCTGAGTTTGATGATACATATAGTATGTATATTAGATACTTTTTCTAGCATCATCATCATATAAAAAGTTTGATTTGTCCAGTGCTTTAGATTATGATCAATGCCATACTTTGCGTTTAGCATTAATTAGCAAATGTTAGCATGCTAACATTATAAACTAAAATGGGGGTGGCCATGGTAAACATGATGTCTGCCAAACATCAGCATGAGCATTGTCACTGTGGTGATAATTGCATGGTGATGCTAGCATTCAACTCAAAGAACTGCTGTTCCTAATTGCAGCCACACAGAGCCACTAGCATGGCTGTAGATTCTTGGTTTTGTTTACATACCTTTCTGTTTCCTGTTCAGACAACTGAGTTTTACTTTCAAAACCAGGGAGGCTGCTCATGTCCACATAACCATCGGTCTCATTGGCAGAAGACAGCACTCGATTGGGACGGTCAAAGAAGTCTGTGAAAGGTCCCTGACAAACAGGCCTTTGCTGTGGGACCCGGAGGTTCTCATAGTCTGAGCTGATGGCGGGGACATTCTCATAATCAGAGGTATCGGTGTTGGGGAAGGAAATGGAGCGAGGCTTGGTCAGGGGAAGAGGTGTGAAAGGTACACGGGAGCGGTCCTCAAAGGACTCCACTCGGATGACACTGCGATTGAGGAAGGCCACAGAGTTCCCCTTTCTTTTGCTTTCTTTGTAGAACAAGAAGGTGGAGGCCTGCTCTGATGAAACTTGAGGTTTTCGAGCAAAGCGTGAGTTGAGATGTGGAGAGCTACTCATGCTGTGTCTATCTAAATCCAACTGTCTGCTAGTCATGTGGTGGCTGGACGCTGCTGTGGCCTTAGAAGAGGATGGGTTAACATCCGCAGGCTTGTTTTCTGTTTTCCTCCTAAATTTCAACATCAGGAAGCGCTTAATAGAGGATTTCTTTGTCCTGTTTTTTTCTGATGAATCTTCCTCAATTAGAAGTGAGGGGGAACTCTTTGTGATGGGCCTCTTGGTGATGCAGGCCAGCTCAAACGGAGGAGGGATATCCACCACAGATGTTGGAGTGGACAGGCCACTGGAAGAGAGAGGTGAGCACCTGGAGAAGCTTCCAGATGAACAAATGGCACCTCTGTGTCTTGGAGATCCTTCCCTGTCTCTGTAGATGCACAGAGGCGTGTCCTGTCCTTCCATGGAGAGGGAGCGGGGATACAAAGACAAATAGTGGGGTTTGAAGTAGCTCTTATGTTGCACTGAGCTTAACATGGGGCTGCTGCTTAGTGCAGGTTGTCCGAATCCACTCATGTACGGCTTCTGGACAAACTGAACTCCCGTCTCAAGGTTATTAATGCGGTGTGACAATGAGCGTGACTGCATCCCCATGAACTTCCTGTCAGAAGGAAAAATATTGTCACCCTCTAAACTGGGCCTTGGCTCCTCATAAACATGCTCATCACTACTGTCATGCTCTGTATCAGTGGTGTCATCCAGAATAGGCATGATGTGACCCTCTAGGTCATCTCTGAAGACATTCGAGTTATTTGGGAAAAGCAGGTGGCTTTCTGAGAGAGAAGAGGTCAGCGAGGTGTCAGTGTCTGTTGGCACAGAGATGGACACCAGCCTGAACCTTGGCTGGTAGTCAAAATGATTCAACAAGGCCTCTGCTCCATGAGCTTTGTGATCGTCCTTTTTGAAGGACATCCTTTTTTGGCATGTTCTCACCTTGTTCTCATCACCACTGTTGCTGCCGTACTCATCACTGTTACCAATTTTCACATAATCCTCAGAAGAAACACATTTTATTTGTCCATTTTCTGCCGTTTTGTCATAATTCTGATCTGACATTTCACTGCTGTTTACAGATGAAACCATGTGTGGTGTTTGTGGGCTCTCTGCTAGTCCATGAGCTTTTTCAGTCCTTGACATCATATCTCTGTTAATAATGTCCTCTGAGGAAACATAATAAGGCTCATGAGTTGGATTGTCCTCTAAGGCAACATGTCCCTTGGTTGTATCACTGATCAGTTTCTGGTCTTCAGGGATAAAGTCATAGAAACTAATATTCTGTATTCTGTTTCCGCCCTTTTCCTTAATTTTATGGCCACACCCCAACTTCAGGATGTTACAAGTGATGCCACAATCAGGAGCAGATTCCTCGTCTTTGTCCTCTCCATCTGTTGGAAAAACCTGTGTATTAGTGTGCTTCATGTTTTCACTAATGGGGACAGCAGGTTCCTCTGTGAGAGACTCAGATAAATCATCTGCTGTGCAGTCACCTGCTTCATGCTCCTTGATTGGGAACTTTTTCTGCCTCTCCTTCACATCTCGCTTTTCAGCTGAATTGCAACCGGCCTCCTCATCAATGTTGTTAACAGAAATATTGCCCACTGAGAGGCCATCTGTGTCAGCCAGTGCCTCGCCTGCATCACAACCGTCAGTGTCCATGTCCTCCATCAGGTCTGTGTCAATCATTTTCACCACCTCCTCGGAGTCAGCCATGAGTCCAGCATCACTGACCCACAGTGTTTCCAGGGAGTCCTCTTCTGTCAGGGCACTGTCAGTTAATCTCCAGTCCTCATCCATCTTCAGAATCATGCCTTCTTCCTCTTCCTTTTCCTCTTCTGTCACCTTTATGTCTTCTGGCCTTTGTGACACATTGTGTAAATATTTTTGTGGTGATTTGAAGATGTAGGTGTTGAACTGGTCCTCTGCTGTAATCACTTTGTTTAGACCATTCTCCGCCTCGTGCTCTTCATCAGCCTCACCATCCAAGGTCAGTAAGCTGCCATTACTGCATCTTCCTTGGTTGTCATTAATCTCTGGTGTGACTTTAGGTTTCGGGGCAATAGATGGTTTGGAACCCCTGCCTGTAGGCATGAGAGGGGATGGCGGGCTCAGGCTGGTGTGACAAACAAATCTTGGCTTTGGAGCAACAGAAGGCTTGGTGCAGTCTGAAACAACAACAGGAAAAGGAAACTGTAAGATTATGTGCTTTAAAATAGCTTTGTCATTTCTATTGTGTCTGTGTGACCTACAGCTGCTCAAAAATGCTAACTTGAGACAATAAAGTTGTCATTGTCACATTTTGATCAACTGATCAGGGTCATGGTCTCACTTTGACTATTTTCTTCACAAATTGTGTCACATATTTGTTAAAGAACTAATCCAGCCAAACTTAATTTATACAGAATGCTTTTACACCCTTTGAGAACATAATACAAAAAAATCTAAGGGATTTCTCTGACTCACTTCCTGTAATTCAAGTGAGAGAATCCCCTCTCAGGCTGCCTTCACTACTTTTAGGGTAATGCTGTAAATGCAGTAAAGGACAATGGCCAAAGAATAACAAATGCAATTTGTGTATATTAACACATTTCAGTTATACAAAACATATGATCACTTTCTGAGAAGGACATGAAATGAAGGAATCAAGCGTGACATGCAAATTAACCTCACCAATGCAGTGCCTTCAAGTTTTTTGGTATAATGTGTTATGCCAAAAGGAGTTCAGTTTGGGCAACAGTACATACCGCTAAACTTTCTATATTATAACAATAGCATGTAAAGTTAATAATGTATCTCCACTACACCTCCCTCTGACACCAAGCAACACTGCGTTAATATTTGCTTCACATCCGTCTGCTACCGCTGGATTCACCGTTTACTAAAACTAATGTACGAGATGAAAAAAAGAAAATTACAACAACTAAAACTCTGTTTCCCTTTCTGACTTTCTCTGCCAAGCCCGGCGCACTTTCTCAAAATACTGTATATTAAATATTGAACACACAACATAGGTCTTTAAAACCACCCTGGTCCTTAAAAATAAATCATCTCACCAGCGTTCATTTTGGCGAAGCGATTGCCTCCAACATCTCGTCTGCAGAAGCAGCTTCGATACACGTTTATTTTATTAAAAACGGAACCCGCACTAAACTCTGTTGAACTGTGCAAACACAGAGTGACTCTGGCCGAACACAGCCCTGTCTATCGCTGCTCAGCTGGTCGTTTGTGCGTCCTACAGCGCGCAGGACGCGACTGGAAACCAAATGGAGAGGCTCACACCGCTCCGCATTACACCAGAGGATCCCTCATACAAGGGCAGTAACGAAGCAGCAGGTCCAGTGTGTCAAGAGCTGAAAATGTTAATGGAGACCAATGTTAATATCGACAGTTAACGTTGCTGTAACTAAAGCAGCAAAGGATGTGAACGATCTGTGATTAAATACATCCTGTCCATTTCTTGTCATTAACAACTTTTGCAAACAGAAAATAACGAAAGTAATGCTACCGATTTCTAATAAGGCACGGGTTTCTAAAGGGTTTCTAAATTCTAGTCAAATGACAAAAGAAAGATTATAAAATAGATGATTTATAGATCAATTATAAGCTGTTAGAGTTTAGAGTTGCCAGGTTGTGAAAAGTGTCTGTTTATCTATCTATCTATCTATCTATCTATCTATCTATCTATCTATCTATCTATCTATCTAAACCATATTTCTCTGTATTACTGTTCATGATACCAAATCTGTTTGCCTACACACTCATCTGACTGCCTTATTCATGTACAACAGGCTCTTTTCTACATAACAGGAAATTGTTCTCCCTGTTTCCTGCACAACCCAGCTTCACATCCTTAGCTGTGCTTATGGATATCATGCTCAAATTTAACCCCTCAATGCATTAACTGTGACTCACTGGCAGTGAGGTAAGGGCAGCTATTTTTACTCTTGAATTGTGGTCAGCTGGGGGAGATTTATTAAACTAAAAATATCTGTATAACAGCACAAAAAATCACAAAAAGGGAGTCAAATTCTGTTTTGACTCCAAACCCAGCACATAGCAACACCTGCATTTGTAAATGGGCTGACCTCACATGTACAAATGTCTCTTTTGCAGAACATAAAACAGGCACATGATGAGGTGTAATCCTTGGGTTAGGGTTAGAGATAATACCTTACAAATTATCATAACACATCCTTGGGTTACAGATAATACCTTACAAATTATCATAACAGAGGCTGATTAAATAGACACCAAAGTATAATGATTCTCTCTATAGAACTCAAGCTCCATGCAGAGACATTTCTGTGTTGATGAGGCAACACAATAATGAATGTTCATGTCTTTTGATCAAAAGTCAATCCACATCTACCACAGTCAGTCCACAGTGAGGAAATCTTAGCTACATTAGTCCACAGTCACTGGTGTGCAATTGCATACATGTCGTATGTGATGGGTTCCTCGATACTTTACTGCATTAATAAATGGTTTAACACAAACCCTGACACAGCTTGGAAAAACACAAAACTTAAATCAAAATGTGTTGTTCCCACTGAGACTATAAACAGTGCTGTCACTAACAGTGTTTGGCTCATTGGAAAACATTATGTGGCTGCACCTTTGACCCCCATTTTGTTGGTGCAGTAATTGTTTTTTCATATTGAGTCAATAAAGGGGAGGGAGGTGGGCTCAATGGTGTTATTGAATAATGGCAGATCATGTGACAATCACGGCTGATATGAAAACATGTTGCTGAATGAAGGTATATCCCCACACACCACACACACACATCCTTGATTTTGCTACTTAGCAGGACTATACCATCTCTAACCCTTCATGAAGACTAACCCTAACCTTTGACCCAACCCTGATCTTAGAGCTCTTTCAGTCTCTACACAAGCTACGCAGCTGCAAACACTTCCAGTTACACAAGGAGGGTTTGGCATGTACTTGTGTAAAAAATGAATGTAACCCAATGGGAGTTTTATGGTCACACCTAAAAGATGAGGACTTTTGATCTGTTAGCATTCAACAAATGATAAAAAAATTATGATCACAAATTGACCATAGATACAAATATATGCTCAATTTTTAATCATATCCTTTTTTTTAAATCATATCTTTTCAGTGGATACTGTCTTGGTATTGCAATACTTTTCATGGCTTCTAATTACGTTTGTGTTTTTTCTTGAGCACAGTTGTCGATACTCCACCCACCTCTGGAAAAAGAGCCTTAGTAGTTTCTTAAAACAGCTTAAATGTTACTTAAACTGGAGTAAATAGAATGTTTTATTATCATAGGCAGAGTAATAAGCAGTTATTGCTCTACTGAGAATTTAGAGCCACAGGAACGTATATGTGGGGAAAAAGCTGTAATAAACTACAGCGTCCATGTTTATTGTAATAAATGATCATTCACTCAGTGCAACAGTGTGGTTAATTAGTGTGTTTAAGTCGTTTTAGACAACAGTGGAGCTCTACAGCACAAAATGAGTTAAAGGTTTTGGCTAGAGGATCCATACTTGTTAGTAGGATGAAAGACTTGTTGGTTTTTGTCTTTTAAAAAGGATTTGTTGACTTATCATTCATAATACAGGACTTATTATCTTAAAGCAGCTCTCTTGGTTTGGTTTGTGTCAGACATGTAGTACACGTGTATACAGCCATGATGCATTGCCTGTATACAGTAGCAGTGTTGAACAATGTCAGAATGTTTGATTAGAACAACGGTTCAGGTCGTGCAGCCTGAACCGTGAGGTCCGTCCCTGTCTGTGTGTCTCCTGTTTGCAT
>NW_018127969.1:142360-171861 GCF_001952655.1 Monopterus albus | reverse complement strand
GCGTCTCCTGCTCTCTCCTGCTCTGAGGTGAAACAATAAGACTGGGGTTTAAAAAAATGAACTCAATCTTGATATACTCCTTCCTGTGACTGTTTTCAAATCTTTCAGCAAAACTAGAGCGCAGAGGGAGTAGTCGCCAAACTTTGAGGATAACTCCAGTTACTTTCAACCTGGACCTCATTGTCCTACTTTTCTGACATCATTGCAGGTTTATAGGGTCTAGAAAAACTGTCACGTTCTCCATTTTGTGTATCTCCGGTTGATGTTAAGCACAGCAATTTCATCTTGTTTTTTGTCTCCTTTTATTCACTTTATTTTTATTTGGATCATTAGTGAATAATGGATGCCCATTAATTTTCGACTTCCATGTGTATTTCCCTTATTCATTATGAAGACATTTTCTACGTGATGGCTTGGAAACAGCTTAGCATGTAATTCTACTTTTTTATCATTAGTGCGTATTTAAATCACTTTTTCAAAAAGCTGAATGACCCATCAGACACATATTTTGGCTTTAAAAAAGACAAATTGAAAGAAAAAAACGAGCGGCTTTTACTATAATTCCACACGGATTCCTTCTTTGTACATCCAATCACAAACGCACAGAAAGAAAAAACTAAGACACACATTTGCGTGTCCTTGGAAAGTTTTGTTGACTTGTGTTGTCTTTGGCAGTACTGAATCCTGTAAAGGGTCGTGTTTCTGAATCAATAGGATACAGGAACAAACTCCTGTGTAATCGTGGTCTAATTTTAGTTTCTCTTCACACAGTGGTGAGGAAGAAAACACAGCTGGACTGCTGTTTTTGTTCTTCTGTGGGAACCATCTGACATGTTTACAATGTTTTTACCAAAGAAAGCTGTAATGTAAGATTTATATGCTACAGAAACTTACAGAAAATATCTTTGTTATATACTGTATATATTTTGTAAAGGCAGAGGACCCAACTGTATTTCAGTGCAGGAGAAGCACTCCTGCTTTTTTTCTCATGAATATACATTATGTACCTTATTGTAGATGCAATATACACAGAGGCAGTATTTTCAAGTCTTAATGTGTTTCACTTCTAAAGAAAAAGTTGTGAATTGAGGCTATTTACCTTCACAGGGACCAATAAATGCACACAGATTTGATTTTGTTTTAACCAGATATGAGGCAACAGTGACTTTGTTATGATTAAATCCTGATCTGCAGTGCTAATACACCGGGGCCGAGCTTAAACACATACACACATTCAGAATTATTACATGACTTTTATGTGCTCCTGGGACTAAGCAGCATAATGCACATTGTAATGTGCACTCTTGCTGAGATTTATTCATTGGCTTGGAATTTTAGCACATTAATCACTGTTTATTTAAGTGACAGCTATTAATTGAAACTGAACAATACGCCCATCAGGTTCTTGTCATGCAAAGCAATAAATCTAATGACCATATTTATGTGGGCACGGATCATACTTCTCTGTAAAACCACACTGGATTAACCTGAACTAACCCTCCGTCACGCGTGGTGTGTGTGTGTGTCTTCAATAAGGAGTTAGGATGTGTGTTTTTATGCACTGGACAAGACAACTGACTGCAAATTAAACCTAGGAATGTAAAAGTACATTGCGATTCATTGTTCAGCATCCCTGACAAAAAGGTTGAAGCCAGCACTGACATTTCACACCCCTTTTTAGGATAATGAGTACAAACACTCGAACGACAAAGAGATTTGATATGACTTGATCACACTTTCCCTGCCTTAAGAAGATAAAGCTTTTCCTGCAGAAGAAATATGGGCTCAATCTGCACTGACTTGACTATCAAAGATAGCAAAAGCCATTTTTTCTGTAGAGGATTACATGTAAACATTTGCTATCCTTGAAGCCATTTTGTTAACTAAAATGTATTTTACCATCATAATTCTGTGGTTGTTTTAGTTAATGTTGTGGCAGAGCTGCACCGTGTTTTAATTCACATGTTTACTTTAGTTTGGCTGTTTAAGCTTCATTAATAATGAAAAGAAATGCAGGGGGATAGAGGCAGCATTAATCTTATACTGAAGGACACATTGAGATGCAAGAAGCCCCTTTACAGCCCCGGGATCTAACAATCAATACTGACTATGTGACAATGGAGTGAGTGAGAGTGACATCACTGCTGCCAAGGAACATGACTTCCTTTCTTTACTTCATTTACTTCACAAGTTAGGTAAAGTCACTGACAGCCACGTATCCCCATTAAATTCAGTGACCTGATCTGACAACACTGAGCCCATTTGAAACTGCTGCCTGCTGCTCACGCACAAGTTGAAAGACTGCCAAATCTACAAGAAGTCAGAATCCCAAAAAAGAACGTTTTATCAACGAATGAAGCAGTTGTACAGTAAAGGCAGCACCCAGTGGGCTGTATGCTAGGGATATACCAAACTTAAAGATCTTTCCTGAATGCATATTGAAAGTTATCACTTGAAATAGAGGTTGGAGGTCATAACGGGATTATTTCAAGTCTGTAGTATTTTATTTTTCCTCAATGCATATTGAAAGTTATCACTCGAAATAGAGGTTGGAGGTCATAACAGGATTATTTCAAGTCTGTAGTATTTTATGTTCATTAAATTTTTTAAATAAGCGCATATAGTGAACTTTCAGATATATTCTTTACAATGAATACTGTGCAAAAATACATTTTAACACTCTTAAACCTCCCAACGTGTGTATGTTACGCATGTATTATCCAGGGCATCATTTTTAAGTAGTTCTTGAGCACACAGAGGAAAACACAGATGGAGATGAAGCAAGCTGCCAAACAGCATATATAGGCTTAAATGCTCTGAAAGCCCAACTGGAGGAAGGTTCGGTGCAACTGAAACAAGCCTGCTGACAGGTTGCTTAATTATGAAATGCAGCAGTTGAATAAGAACTGAATGGGTCTTTCATGCCAAAAGTCAAGTGAAGGTAGTGAATCTGGGGGGTAAGGTTTTTGAGAAGGACCAGAGAAGAAAGAGAAAGGTTCATTTGGTGCTGGGAGAAGTGAACTACACCCACCTTCTCTTATGGCGCAGCTAGCTCTCTGGGGGGCAGTGGGAGGAGAAAGAGACTAACACAGTGTTCAGGTTGGATAATACAAATGAGGGAAAACATGGGAAAAGCCCATGAAGAACAATCTCTGTGTTGAAAATGAGGTAATGAGAGACAGCAAGAGAAAAACAGCATCATCATACTAAATATGAGCTGACATTCTGTTCTGTTCTGCTCAACCTTCCTTCTTTACAAACTGCTACACTCACATCAGTACATGGACTGTATTTTAAATGGACTGTATTTTATATAGCGCTTTCTCACAGTGTGTTGCACTGGCCAAAGCGCTTTACAGAAATGATACACCATTCACCCATTCACACACTGATGACGACAAGCTGCCATGCACCAGGAGCAATTCGGGGTTCAGTGTCTTGCTCAGGGACACTTAGGCATGCGGGGAGACCAACTTGCTGGTCAGGAGACGACTGCCCTGCTGGTGTTGAACTCACATCAGTACATGTGAATGTGTGTTCTTCTAAAATGCAAGGTGTTATTTTTGTAGCCTGTTAAGTGATTACCAGCTTCATGGCAAATGAGAAGATGACATTTCTACCTTTATACTGCTAAGGAGGGGATCACATTGTATCATGATTTATGTAAAATTACTAGAGGTGACCTGTGTCCTTGTCCATAAAATGAAGCCAACATACATTTATGTACACACATTTTAAATCATTGTAAGAAATATAAAAGAAACTGTATTCTAATGAGTAAAAGTTTCAGTTATTTTGCAGCCCCAACACAGTGTAAACATGTTTGCTGCATCAATTAACTGCAAGTAGAAAGCAATGCTGGGTGGCTTGGAGCCAGCAGGGAGTGAGAGTGGACTGCCAATGAGACCTTAGTCCCTTTCCTTCACTTTTCACTCCTGTTTCCCCTTTCACACAAGCAGAATTTATGAGACCATTACAAGTGCGCGTGTAGTGTCAACAGCACCCGGCTAATATCTTTATCCAGAGGGGTGGGGGTCGGATGACATACTGTATGCTTTACCCAGGAGACAAACTGCCCTCCCAGGTCCCAGTTCACTCAAACCCACGTATACACTTAAGACATTTAACATGCCTCAGCATCTCATGCACATTAGCTGGCTTCTTTAAGGTTGCCAGCAACTTAAACAGTGAATTCAGCACAAGCAAACTCTTATTATGAATAAATCTGTTCATTAGGGGGAGAAACTGAAACCGGGTCAGATGCCCAGAGGATTAAAATCAATGCACTGCACATCTGACAACACCAACATAAAGGAATAAATTCAGGTACATTCTAATTAAGGCTGAGTGTTGAACCTCAAGGCAATATTAGTACTAACCAAAATCAGTTCTGCGTATGGGGTACTGAAAAGCACCAAGTAAAAAATCTCAATACTTCTTCCTGTCAGTCAGTGCAGCAGCGTGGTACACTGATGGCTGTCATTAGTTTTTGAAAGATAATGGAGACCTATGGCATAGAGATAGGGTATATTAGGCTTTAGCTATATAGACAATCAAGGAATTACAACATATTGCCAACCAGAGCAAAGGTGGTGCTTACAACATAAATTCAGCTGCCCCATGTTGCGACTTGATCCACAGCCAAACACTGCCACTGGAGACTCTGCGGGACCTTTGTCCCTCTTTATCTGATCCATCTGCTGCTGGGCAGACGCTGCAGCAGGACAGCCATTAGCTCACTGGCACCGAGCTGTTTTACATGTGGCTGTTTGACGCAACACAGCCGGAGCAGCATAAAGGCCTAGTGGCAAGAGCGGCTCAATAGTTGTGGTGGCGTTAGCTCTCATTTCACACACACCAGCTCATTACAGCTCACCGTGGGGTGATGCTGACAGAGGGACCTGGGCCTTCATCTGAAGTACATTGTTTCACAGCTTGGCGGTGGCAATACACAGCGGCCAAAGATGCTCTTCACTGATGGACCATTAAAACAGTGCTCTCGTTGAGCAGTGTGGGATGCTGAGGCAATAATGTGTTTTAATTGTCTGCCCTATGGACACAGCTCTCCAAAGGCCTGGCATCAAATAAGTCTGCCTTTTCATTTCTCTTACTTTTACAGCATCCTTCTCTCTCTGTATTATGAGCTCAGATTATGAAAAATATGTAAGGATGATGATTTATTAGGTGGCACTTTTATAACATTGTACAAGCAGTAGCATCAGTTGTACTAGCAACAGCAGCATCAGTAACAGCTGTAGAAATGATAACAGTAGTAACAGTAGTAAGCAAGAGGAGAAAACCTGAACTGGTGGGAAGCCTTCACTTTGTACCTCTACATTCCAGTTTCCCTCCCACTTTTCAATTAGTTTATATCACATGGTGATTCTGTGAGGACTCAAGTTCAACTCCTGCAGTGCTCCACAGCTGAGATAAGCACACAGAAGAACAACCCGCATCCCACAACATCCTGTCGATAGGAAATGAAAACAACCAGGTGTCTATCTCAGGTGGTACCGTACAGAAGGTGAAATTAATTTAGATGGATAAAACTGCTTACGTATCAGAAATAAAATTTAATTAAAGCGTTAATGCATTTAAGATTTTCCACTTATTCCTCTTTTGGTCTTGCTGAACCTCACAAAAAGCCCCCCTGTTGTTTTATGACTCCAGTGAAAACTTCATCTCAAAGTTACTTTACTACTGAAACTGCTAACATAAAGATATCAGTGTTGTTTTGTACTAGCGCCCTTGTTTCACCTGAACTTTGCATTTTTCTACACATTTTAAGTCAAAATCTTCTGTTTAAACTGCTGAAAAAAATCTTATTTCAAACCTTCTATCCAAAACAAATTAGTATGAAACTCAGCCAGTTTTCATGTGTATCAGGTTTTCAGACTATCCTGGTTATGTGTTGTACATGTAAACATTAGAGCCTGGTTTTGAGAACCCTATACATGCTAGCTGGAGAACTCTTAAATTCAGAGGTAGAAATTTAGCATTAGCATATTTTTGAACAACTTGAGTGCATGAATTTGACCTAAAAAAACACTAAGACTGTGATTATTAGTTCAATTCTATGAATTAGTCATTATCCTGTAGTAGTTTTCTAAATTTGTTTGCTGGCTCAATGTGCTTGAATTTATTGTTCGAGTCTTAATGACCTATTATCTTTAATGGAGCCAGCAGTATTTCCCTTATACTCTCCACTTATTTTTATGTTAATGCCGGTAATTTGAAGAAAAATCCTAAAGTGATCATAAAAACTTTAAGCCCTGTCTCTTTAGGCTATTTTTGTCTCTTTAGTTGCCATATAAAAATGTGCTCCTCTTTTGTTGACTAAACCTTCTGGTGTCAAAGATTCTTCCAGCTCAGTGATCTTGTAGTTGTAGCACATGCCCTGGGATTAACAATTTATGAGTTTGATTCCCACTCCCAGCTTGTAAGTTCAGTCCCCAGTTGTGTCATTGAGACTCTGCGTCGTAAAACCACTCTGTGGATTAAAGACCTCTTACAGTTGAGGCTGTTGTCTGAGACCCTACCGCCTCACTGGAGGTACACCAGCAGTAAACTTTGTGCAGATCTGGGGAAAACCTGTGATGATATAGTACAAATGAACATGGGTAGATCCAGGTGGTGGCGAAGGGTGGCACTAGCCACCCCCTGCCAGAGTCAAAACATGATGCTTGTCAGTATTAATGAATGAAAAGTGAAAAACAATAACAAATTGTTACCATAAATACAACCAATATTTTTCTGGTGCTTTATTGGTCAAATAAGTTTTATTTTATAGCACAAACGCAACATGATATTTGCATTCATTTCTCCGATTGTGTTGATGTGGAGTACCTGACATGATTCGCCTCAGTGGAAGGGAAACTACTGTGCAGCAGCGATATCCCTGACCAGGAGCAAATGGGGAGTGCAGCTAAAGTTAGCTAAACACTGTGCGTGTCTCATTGTTACACAGCATAAGCAGTTAGATTCTTTATAAGGCATAGTCTTTAATTTCATATAATTAAGGATTTAATTTAATTTTACATGTTCAAACATGCCACCACTCTCTAAGTCTGTGCTCCAGCCTGGCCATCCCGTCCAAAATTTTCTATATTTGCCCCTGCAAATGAAGTGAAGTGGCTCAAAGAAGACAAAAAATGGTCAGGTACATAAGTCCCCAATAAATGGTGAATTAGCTTTGGTTCGTGAACAGACTAAACAAACAAGATATAACATAGTAATTTCTGACCTTTAGAGGTGCTGTTACACTGATTTTGTGACCTTGCATAGAACCAGGCTAATAGTTTTGGCCTGTTTCCAGCCTCCATGCTAAGCTAAGCTGCCTGTAGCTTCATATTTAATAAACAGACGTGATAGTGGTATCAGACTTCTGATCTAACACTCCAAATAAATGTAGTTTCTCAAAATGTCCAACTATCCCTTTAAGTATAACACAGCATACCCTTGAAAAAGTCGCACATGGCGTGTGACTTTCAAATAACAACATCTGCATGTCTCAGCATCTTATTGCAGCAGTTAGTTTTGTCAGAAGGAGCCAGTACAGAGGAAGATACAGACAAATCCAGGGCAGCTCCACACTAACAACACAAAAACTTAGTACACAACCTTTTACAAAACTCCAGTGTATTGTCCTACCTTGTCAGAAGTTCCATTTTCCTAACACGGCAGCTCATTGTCCTTGTTTGCCTTTAATTTGAGTGCAACTGGGGCAAAGCCTTTCCCTCCCATCCTCTCTGGATCAGGGACCTGCGGCGCCATAAAGACAGTATTGATTGCCTGTTCAGGTCTAGAGAACACAAGACAGGATTACTGAAGAACAAGTGTCAGACACCATCTTCAACTCATAAACTGCCTCGTAAAAGCTCCATTACCTTCTAGTTTTATAGCTGTATGCTACTTTTAGGAATATCAACATTTAACCAACACCAACACTGTGTGTAAATGCCAATATAGGTGTGAACAGCATGTGACTAGTAGTTCAATAGCTACTACTATGATACAATATCAGCAAACTAAACTACATAGAAAAATACCTTTACATTAGCTCTGCAGCTTCCACTTGCTGAAGGTAATTTATTTTCTATTATGAAAACAGCAGGTTGCCATTTTCCTCAGCCACAGCAGGATTAAACTGCCACAGCTAAGTGCAGAGACCATTTCTCAGTGTAGCCGACCTCTGAGAGGAGGATGGACCTGTCAATGAGACGTCCCTCATTGTTCTGAATAAGTGATTGGACTCAATCAAAGTGATGAGTCAGCAAGACAAATTAAGCTGAGAAGATGCACATTTTTCTCCAGTCTGTCAGTTATTTGTGCTGTGGTAAACCCACACATGAGAGGCATCAGTTTGAGCCCTGGTTTACAGCACAGGGTAGATGATCAGCACGGGGGCTGAAAATAAACAAGGCTGATCTGAGCATTAGAGCTTTTGTTTGTGCTATCCAAGAGGAGTTTGTGTGCATATTTTACATATAGTATACGTACATGGAGCCATCCATCCAGCAGCTGTTTAGACATTTCACTCATAAGAACTCATCCTCTGGTAACCAGGAACAGATGTGGAAAGTACTCAAGTACTGTACTTAAGTACAATTTTGAGGTATTTGTATTTTACTGAGTATTTTCATTTTCTGCTAGTTAATACTTCACCTTCACTACATTTTAGAGAAAATGACTATACTTTTTTACTCTACATTTATTCCATGACTTTAGTTACTAGTTACTTCTCAAAATAAGGTGAATAAAAATATACAGTATAATCATCAGACTTTATTGATTCCTGGTGGGAAATTTACAAGTTACCCATTAATATGTACAGTAAAGTACTTCAAATTATAAACATATAAGGTAGTTCACATTAGCTCCACCTTTACCAGGTGCAACATTAAAGGGACAAAAGCAATAATGCATCAATAATTATAATTAAATAACGTGTTACAGCATAAAATGTGCCATTCTGCATAGTGACTACTTTTACTTTTGGTACTTTAAGTATATTTTGTCCTTTTATTTAAGTAACATTTTTTCAACTGTGCCATTCTCCATAATGAGTACTGTACTTTTAGTACTTTCAGTATATTTTGATGCTAATGCTTTTGTTGTTATAGAGTATTTCTACACAATGGTACTGATAATTTTACTTAAGTGAACAATCTGAGTACTTGTTCCACCACTGACCATGAACATACAAAACTCATCCAACAGATGTTGAGCGACTTCAGACCGGACCAAAGCAGAGAGCCGACGCCGCCAGAGCTCAAAACAACACACCTGACCACAAGAAAGACAAGCTGCCGCTTATTAGTGCTGAATTATTCTGTCATAAACTTCTTTAAGCATAGCTTGTCTTTACTGTTATGAGCATTGCGGTCTCTGCTGCATTATGTATACTTGTAGAAACATCTTTAAATCCGCTGTATAACTACCACTCTGAGGTCCCGTCACTGTATCAACATTGTCTCACCTTCCACGCACAAGATTTATTCAGGCAGAAAATTGGCTTCAGCAATGCTGACAAACATCATTTTCCAGACAGACATACTTAAACACTTACTGTATAGGAATGAATGCACACACACACTTACCAGGGGAACAGTGGTGAGGCTGCCTGAGTGTGTATTTTCCACTTTACTTGGACTGGTCTAACCTAATACTGCAGAAACAGAGGAAAAAACAAAGTGTTTAAGGTCACGGTGGAGTCAACAAACCTCCACACCAGGAAAAGAACACTCTCTTTATACAGGAGATGCACAAAACACACAAAGTGCCAAACTAACTGTTCTCCTGCCTGAGAGAGGAAACAAGTGAGCCCGAAATTAAGCCGAATATCAGATTGGATGGGTGATCTGGTCTTTGATCTGTGGTCAAGTTGTAGTTCTAGCTACTATTAATCAAACTACTGGCAACTATCAACTCCTCTAAATAGTTCCCCTCATTTCCTGACGTGAGTCGGGCCTCTCCTGTGCAGCAGGAGGTCACAGGCAGACAATTGCCTGTGTCAGTCTCATGTGAACACATGTAACCCATTGTAACCCAGAGGCAAAAATACTGACCTTTGTAATTTAAGTCTCACTTCTGTGATAAGCAGTACAAAAGTTAGAGAAGCTATTATATCACGCTCTGTTATAAATTCTCAATGTCTGGCTGCCATGAACAAGCATGTGAGCAGGCCGTCATCCCACTGTGTCTTGTCTGGAGTTGGAATTTGACATTTTTGTTATTTACAACTCACCCTACATGAGGATTTGAAGTGGCACGGCGCTGTTTGCAAAGCTTTCTTCTCATGTTGAGCTTGTGTTGGAGGACAGAGGAAAGAGGTGATGCAGAACATCTATATGGGTCCATCGAGGCACCAGGAAGCACTTCAGGTTACTAAAGGGTTTAAACTGTACCCTGGCTCTCACGTCACAGAAAATGTCATTTCTACACTTACATCTTTCCTGATGCCTTTTCAGTTGACATGACTTAACACAGTTTGAGAAATAACACATAATATACTGCAGATTATTTCAACAAGTAAAAAAAAAAAAAAACATTTTCTTGTTCCAGCGTGCCAGTTAAGATAAGATCAACCTTCGTTAGCCCCACAATGGGGAGTTGTGCTGCTTTTCTCTCTTTTGTGACAATAAACTAACTGAACATTACTGGAGTTCATACTACTGACAGGAAAAGTATCTGCAGATTAATCAGTAATGGAAATGGATGCTAGCTGCAGCTCAAGAATGATTCCTTCTAACAGTCAAGATAAATCACCGCAGTGCACAACCAGTCTGGTCATTAATGGAGATTTTCTCAACAGGAAGGTGTACAGTACCATCTTGTGGGTATTTCCAAACTGCAAGTCTGTGTCAAGACTAATTTTTTCATGTTTCAAATAAGGGTCACAACCTCATTTTATGCCACTTTGACATCACACATACAGTAAAGGCCAAAAATGTTAGCGCCCTTGCATTTCGGTCAGCAACTGGGAGAAGGAACCCTTCAAATGTGAGAGAAGTGGAGCAATTGGCAAAAGAAGAATGGTCCAAAATTCCAGTAGAGAGGTGGAAGAAACTCACTGATGGTTACAGGAAGCACAGGATTTCAGTTATTTTGTCCAATGGGTGTGCTACCAAATATTAAGTTGATGTCAATAAATCTCTCCAGTCCCTTTTTGGAGTTCTGTGTGGAATGGATCAGATTTGGCTTTTCCCTCTGTTTTTGTGTTGTTTCATTGCAAACAAAAGAAATAAAAATTAAAATACCAACTAATGTGATTGCATCATATTTCTGGGAGAGGTGGTGTGTTATCTGACAGAAATGTAGAGGTGCCAATATTTTTGGTCACGGCTGCTTCATGAAGTGAAAGATACAATATAAGAGCTGAAGCAATTTTTAAAAAGTGCAGTTTTTCACAATGAGAAAATAGTCAGACCAATGTCCAGATAAATACCTGATATTTATTTAATATTATAGTCCAAGAGCTGAGCCACTCACACAATATGAACCAACTACACATGAAACATGATATTTCAGAGCTCAGGTTGACTTCCTGTAGAAGGACAGCATGTCATCCAGAGTCTGAGGAGGAGGAGTCTTGGGGTGCTGCAGGACCTGGCTGTGGTCTGCAGGCTGAGGTGGCTGCTGAGGCTGAGACTGGCTCAGAGGTGCATACTGGGGTGGATATTGGTTAAAATACTGTGGGAGAAAGTGGGGAGGCAAGTGAGGTGGACCTGCAAACTGAGAAGGATGTGGAGGAGGAAATGGGGGGTAAAATGGAGGAGGGGGATACTGGGTATTAAAAGGAGGAGCAGACACAGGGGCTGAAGCAGCAGGGGGGTTAGAAGGTGGTGGCTGTGAAATATTCTGGGGCTGTGGAGGAAGTGCAGGATTTTTTTGAGGTGGAAAAGAAGTAGTTTGTGGTTCCTCTTTGCCCTCAGAGATTCCTCCTGGGCCCTTTGTCCACTGGAAGGACATTTTGGATTTATTCTCCCGAGTCTTTATCTTCACTGGTTTCTGTCGCTTCTCATCAGAAAAATATGCAGAGGGAGGTGCAAATTCTGAATCACGCTCTTCTCGGCACCGAGTTTTCCACTCACTGAACATGAACTCTGAAAGACAAAATACAAAGGTAGAGTTAAAGAAGCTAGTTTTCAAATCCAGCACAAGTGTGTGAGACAAAAGTGCGACCATGATCTTTAAAACCACTCAGTGGTGCTAAACTTCCATTTGGTTGCCTTTAAACCACTGCAAGAGAACAGGGCACAACATGATGTAATTAAAAGAGCACCAATCAAACTTAAAAAAAAAGGGAAATGATGTAGAAAACAGGATGGATAGTTCGGATATATTTGTTTCATGTACTAGTGTGAGGACAGTTACATTTCCTATAGCTACACACTGATCCAATGCTGCTATCCATAGTCCTTCCAGCGGAGCAGATGCTTAAGTCACACTGAAGTTGCAGTCTTTATGTACATCATCATTTATTCCCTAAGTCTGATTCCACTGCATGGTACATTTTTCATTTTCCTGAGGGAAGGGCTTTCTACTTCAGCCAAACCTTGTTTTTTTTTTTTGCAGTACTTTGGATTTTCTCCCAAACCTCCACTATTCCCTCCCAGGTTTTTATGGGCAGTTTGCATGAAAACATCTGAAGGATAGACCAAACACTTACAGATGATCAGAATCTGACTGAAAAATGAATCGCCTCTTGACACAACTGATATTTGCAGCATTAATATCAAGTTGTTTTTCAGTGGAGAGGTGCATACTAGAATCACACTATAGTATGTTAACAACCCCATCCATCGGACTTCAAATGGTGTGAGCGTTACAAAGAGAAAGGAGAAAGGACAGCTGCTCATTTATGAAACAGGCCTCTCACAGCAGACATTGTGACCTGTCACACTAGATAAAGCACAGGTGTTACTAATGACATTAACGACGTGTGACAGTGAGCCAACGTGCACAATACCAGGAGCCTGACACTGGAGCAGCTGAATGGAATTCAGCCATCATTAATTTTATTATCTACTTTAATAAAGTTTTACATCACTGCTTTTACATCTTGCATCCAACATACCTTCAACACACTCATAAGGACATACAGACTTTAAATAATAAGGCTTACCTTTGCCTCTGTCCCATTCTCTGACATGAGGAACTCCTGGTTTCGTGTCCCTCCTCTCCTGGATCTCCACTTCCACCTTCTTCACTATGCTGACCTCTGGGGGATCCTCTGGTGGGAGTGGGGGTCCAGTTGATTCACGTTGCTCTTCCTCACCTGGGAGAAAGAATTCACAGCAACCCCCCATCGTCACTCATCGGATCATTAAAATGCTACAGTATCTTGCTACACAAAGAGTTTGATTTCTGTAAAATCCAATAGTGTGGATTCTAACCTTCATTCTCCTCCTCTCTCTCCTCTTCCTCTGTGCCATCCAGCTTGGCCTTCTTCATCTTCCTCTGCCTCACTTTGGCCAGCCGGGCCTGCAGCACTGCCTGCCTCTTCTCCTTCAGTCGTCCCCTCTTAGTGCGCTGCTCTGTTGTCTGAAGAACAGGATGGATGAAAAACTCAAAGCAGCACTGACCATCTGTTCAGACTCAGAATGAATTCTTTAAATAGTTATAACACGCACACAAAGATGTTAAGTGTGTAACAGAAAGGCAAAAGCTGGAAAGTGTTGAGTTAAAAAAATAAGGTATATGCAAAAGCCAACAATGTGAAGTGGATATTAGGGAATGGTGGTGTTTTACTGTGTTTATTTACACATGCTTAAAGAGCCTGTGACACGCTTTTCTGTACTTTCTGACTTATCTACAATGTTACAACGATGAATTATCATCTTAAACGTGACCTAAAGCTCAAAAATAGGTGTACCTATGTTGTACTTCTATGCAGATGCAACCCGGTTTATACAAGTCTTGCTGGCAGGACCTTTTTTCCCCCCCGACTATGTAAAGTCTTACGCAATCATTAATGAATTTCCTTCAATGGTCATAATCTCCAGGCAGTTGTGTGTTCATGTGAGCTTGCCTGACATCCACTGGTGCTGTTTTAAAAGCGGGATTTTTTTGACTGTTCCTGGTTTTGTGGATATAGTTTCCTCTCCTGCACTGTGACCAGAGAAGGTGGAGAAAAATACAGGGCCTGAGGTTATTGCATGTCCGGGAATGTTCCGTTACAGGGACTCGCTGTTTTACCTGACCGGGTCTAACGTGGCGTGAATGGAGTGAGGGATTTGTGGGGAAAGATGCAGCGATCACTGATTGGATTTTCCAACCTTGGAGCTACTTGAAAGGGAGTGATGTTTCCACTACTCGGTGGGACTTAACGGTAGGGTTATAGGATTTGAGGTATTATTACTGTTGGAAATGTAACTTATTTGTCAAAGTTTTTTTGTTTATGTAGCTTCCTTACCGATAACAGGAGTTGTGCGCATTCACAAACTATCCTCTCGTTTTCAGGAGGAGGCTCTTCTTGTGATGCTTTTATCATTGCTTGTGATGAGTTTTATCATTCTGAAATAATTACCAGCTGTTTGGAGTTATTATTGGCGCAAAGCTAATCTAAAGTTACCCAAGAGTAAATATTAAATGGCTGGAAATGAGCATGCCATGGCCACTTTAAAACACACTTGTATATCTTTTTATATGTACATATAGATTAGCAGCGCACCTGGCCTCTGAGCATGTCCAGAGTTTCTCTCTGCTTTCTGCGCTGCTCTTCATCCTGAGAGAAAGCAAAGTAGCCCACACCAAGCTCACGAGCCTCTGACATGAACAAACAGATAAAATATCTTTTTACAACAACACTTAAAAAGCTCAGCACATGCTGTATTTCCAAAAGTGTGCAGAAGTCTTTCTTTAAATGCTTTGATAGAAACCTTGCGCTCTGATGTCCTCATAGTGGATCGGTCCAACAGGCCTCTTCATAGCCTCTTCTTCCTCCCTCTCCCATTCCTGCCTCTGTAGCTCCCGGCGCATGTCCTCGGAGAGTAAAGTCTTCCCAGATGAGGCTTTTCTACATTGAACAATCATATCCAGAACAGTTACATTTCCCAGCAGGACACCAAAATCCAGTCAGACTCTGCCCCTTTAAATGTTCATATGAGTAAAATAGTTACCCTTCTCCTTTAAGATCTTGGTCCATTTTCTTAAAGTCTGGCAGGTCTTTCTTCATGCATCTTCGAGATCGGCCCAAAGCGTCCACATAATCCACCCTACAGAGAAACAACCCAGCAGGTGAATACTTTACTAACAACTGCTTTAATAAAACCATCCTTACAATAATGTATAATAATAATAATATAATAATGTTCACATAAGATGCATTTATGAGGTTAATAGTGGTGGTGTTTAAAATAAATCATTTAGATGATTGTAATATGTGTGTTTTATATATAGACAAAATTGACATATTTCCCAGATAATGAGCTCAGATGTTACCATTCCTCCTCTGGGTTTTGAGGAGCGGGTATAGGTGGAGAGCTGCCTCTTTCCTTGTCATCTCTCTCCATTTCTTTCTGTGTGAGCATTTCTCTCTTTTGGTCAATAATCTTCTGTGTGAAGTCAACCAGAAACAGTCCCTCTGTCTCTTCATCTGACACAAGTTAAATAAAATAAGTACAGTTTGTTGTGCACAGATATTTTCAAAGCCAGGTAATGTTTCCAACTGAATATCAGGAGGGAATCATTTATACTTTACCAACCTGGAAAGTCTCCTTTTGCCATCTGCTCATAGAGTTTGGCCTTCTCCTCCAACTTGCGTCTGTTGTGAAAGTAGAAATGAGAAGTCAGATGTTTGGTCACCTCTGTGTTATGACAGTAAATACTCTGCTTAATGTGTTGAGCTCACCTTGATGTATCAAGACTGATCTGCTCCTCGGCCAGCTGCTCCGCATCCTTTTCAGCTCTTGCTGAAACACCAGCGTTTTGTTTGCCCCACACACTCGGTTTCTACACAGGAGCATGAAGACAAGACACAATAGATAGTGAGCCCTATCTATAATTATACAAGAAGGTAGATAAATGTCCAACAGTAACCCATAGCGTACCTTGACTTTGGATTTTGATTTGAGCCCAGCACTCGCATTTTCTTGCCCAAGTTTCTCCTGTTTGAATTGTTCCTGCTTCCTGTACAGTTCAGCTTTAAGGTCCACCAACTGTAAGAAACAAAGCATTGGTGAAATATAAGTAAAGAATAAGCTGCAGCTGTTAATTCCTTAGCTCCAAAAGTAACTATATTTGCTAACGTAAGTAGTTTAGCCTAGCAGCAAGTTAGCTAACGTTATAGTTGTTATCTTATAACGCTAGTAAACGTCAAAGTGATATATACTATCATTAAAATGTTTGTATAGCTCTACACAGCTCACCGACGAAGCAGTCACATCGAAGGGTTTCTTCTTTTGATCCATGATTACGACTTCTGTTTGATCTGTAGGGTACTTCTCATAACTGGAGCTGTGTAAACTGATTCTTATTTCTTCGTGCGTTTCTCTCGCTTGCAAAATGTCGCTTTACCGCCAACTAGTGGCGATACCGCTGGCTGCGCCTTCTGCTTCTTTTTGTAGATTATGCGGCAGACTAGGTGCAGCCGAGGCGAGTTGCTGCCCTCTACCGGGGATTTGCAGATTTCGACCTATTACTACAGCTTTATGTATAGTCCGGTGTTATGGAGAGATTTTATAACCAATTTTCTCTTGAATTCCAGTCCTGAGCAGGAGTACTGATTTAAATGGGTAACATGCAACTCCTTTTCCTGACAGTTCTTCGTTCAGGACACGTCTTTCCTAATTAAATTATTAATTAATATGTGGCTCACAGTCACTACCTCTCCACAGCTGCATTTTCTATTAGGTGCTTCCCAACCAGCCCATATTTTAGGTCATGATCCAGGCTTAGTCTAGTTATAACAATGCTGTCCCTTCTATCCGTTTTTAATTAAAAGTGTGCTTCTGAATTGGTTGTATTGTGAAATAAAGTCTGCCTTTAGGCCACTTCCCCCCACTTTCATACATATAGTACATGTAGGTATGACCACTGAGGTATTTGTACTAAAAAATTGTAATAAGACTTAACTATTAAAAGTCCTGTTTGGGAACATTTTGAAACATCCCAGTTTCAAATATATAAATGACTTATGAAGGTCTTTATTTGGTATGGAATGATTTGATGCTACAATATTTGACCAAACCCCTCAATATACATGATCTATGTCCAACTTAAACACAGAAGTATCTTATAGAAAGAAACAAGTAAGAAATGCCATAAAGTAAACAACAACTTGTAAACAAAACAATATCTCTGTGTTTGGTGTTAGGACTGTATTTGGATCTATTTTAAACCCATTATTAAAAAATAGTCACTTATATACTACACACTCATCTCAACAAGAGGCAATGCCATTTGAGTCTGACTGAGAGAACAGCTGGCTTTTTATAAGAATGCTCATTTTTAATTTAATTTAAAAGCAAAAACTGAAAAGTAAGCTGTTTTTAAAATGCATGTTGACCGTTCAATATGAACTTGATGATTAAAAAGTAACCATGGCTTCATGTTCAGTGCACTGTGTTCTTGTCCATTAACTATTAGTATGGTCTTGTAATGTTGCTGTACATATGCACAACAGGTTGTATCAGTACCATTTATCAGCATCTCTGTGACTACAATACTATTACTTGCATCACCCCACTGAACAGATAAGATGATCAGGTCACAACAGACAAATGCCTATTTTGTTATCAGTTTAAACATTTGAACAATCCAATTCTACCAAGATATGACAGCAAAGGCACCTGTTGTCATTATATTTGATGTGTATTTAGGCTCAAATGAAAAAGGATGAAAGTTCTATAAAAGGTACGATGCCAGAGTCTCCCAAACCAAGTTGGCCAGTTCATCAGTGTCAGCATCAGATTTAGCTGATCAAACTTTAACATTGTAGACTGCTTCATTTTGCGTGGCAGATTGAGCTGTGGGAGAGTTTTGTTCCACAATGGTTTTGAAAAGGAACACCTGTCTGCTGGTTTCTCTGCTGTGTTCTCTGACCTTGTGGTGCAAGACGACCAGTGCAGGCTCCAGTTTCCTCAGCCCTTCACAAAAACCTCAGGTAAGGCACTGTGTCTAGAATTCTTTAAAAAAAAACACTTTTGGATTAATTATTTATGAAACATCATCACTTTCAACATAATTTAATATTCCATAACAAGGACTTGGTTTGGTTTCATGTCTTACCAATCCAGATACTACTATTTTACACTTTTTACACAAAACCCCCCCCCCCCAAAAAGTCCTGCCACCCCAATGAGTGTCAAATGTTTAATTTCTGGCAAATTTCTAAATTTTTGCTTTGATAGAATTGTGCAGATGATGGTCTAATGACTAAAACCTTGATTTTTCATTGTTTTTGAATATGTAATAATCCTTGGTTGCATGTGAATGGCATCCAAATGTTTTGTCTGCAGACATTTTTTAATTCCTTAAATAGACATTTCAAAATGTATCACATGGAAAAGAAATTAAGAGCTGTACGGACAGTGCGATTATAGTTGGAACTTCAAATACACTGACTGCATTTTATACTTGATTCATGTGAAAATCCTTGAGTGCATGTGAATGTTTGATGTAAGGCTGAACTATTAAAGTCATGAGGTTTCTTTGTTCTGGGTCAATCACAGAACAAGGGCAAGTCCTCTAGATTCGGCCGCCAAGTTACGGAGGAGTCTAGTCAACTACCTGAGGACGACCACATCACAGTGAGTGAAAAATCACACTCATTACTACAGCACACCACCCAAAATCATCCCTGTGACTTGTTGGTCTTCGTCTCCTCTGAGTAGATAAGTGCCCCCTTTGAAATCGGCATCACCATGACAGAAAGGGACTTTGAGCAGTACAGCATGGTGCTGCAGGAGATCATTCAGCATCTACTGGGAAATGCAGGCTCTGCAGGTTCACCCTGTTTCTCTGCTTTATACATAAAAAAGCTTTCTCATTTGTTTGTATAATTTATGTTATTTTTAACAATGTTTCCTTTTGTTGCAGAAAGACCATCACGACTTTGAAGATCATGGACAGGAATTTCAAGTTGCCAGTCTGAATGCCTTCCAATTTCAACTTCATTAGATAGCGATGATTAAAACGAGTGAATGCATCAGTACCCTGTAGACGTGGTGGTCTCATTTCTTTCAAAGCTTTAAGGTACTGAAAACATTGTTACTCATGCAAGAGTTAATGTCTGTCCCATTAGATCCAAGAGAAATCACTGATGTCCAAATCATTACAAACTAACACATGAAGCCATGTGTACATTTTAACAAAATGATCTTAACTCAAGCTCCCGTTGGAGCTTTCAACCACATCTTCATTTAACTGTACAAAGTAAAACAAAATAAAAATGCAAATGTTCAATAGCATTACTGAAACTGAGCTATAATCATTTTGTCAAACTACTGTTCTCAATCAATTTCCATTATGGGAGGTGTGGTTTATGGTCAATGCGCACTTTAAAGCAGAATATACTTATTTTAATTTGCACCTATTAAGCTCTCGTGGGCCACATAAAATGACATGGCGGGCCACATTTGGCCCACGGGCCTCGAGTTTGACACGTGCTGTAAATAAAGCATCAATAGACCTTTCGTTTCTGTCTCATCTTTAATCAGCAAAAAAAAAAAAATGTTTCATTCAAGATGCAAACATTTAAATACCAATTCACAGAACAAGTCTGCAAAACTTCCTGTTCAAATCTTAGTAACTAGGCCAAACACAGCAAAGCACATGCCGGCCCTCTGTTTCACCTACACAGCCATGAAAAGGGTGGTCTGGCCTAGACACTGAAGAGGATCTAAAAAGCTTGGAAACGAAGCTTTCATTAAGAACCTGGCACAAAGATAAATGTAAATTTTAACACATCTCTCTTGTCAAACCTAGTGAACCGGAGACATCTATCCATCTGCCATTAATACAACATTTGGACTATAGCAACCGTGTATTATAAAATACCACAAGGAGGCTGGGCTAATCATTCATGAAATAAAAAGTACTCACACCAAATCAAAGCGAGCTAATGGGTTAGTGTCACAGCCACAGCCACTCTCGTCAATAAAAACTCTGCTCAAGGGCAAGCACCTCATGTGTTACTTTCCTGCATTAGTGAGCAGCTTCATTTTCTTCAGTGCATTAAAGAGTAATTCAACAAACCATAACTTAAGAATAAAGAAGCAGGATTAAAGACTTTAATTGGTCTGTAGTGTATCAAACCAAACTAGAGTACACAGCAGACAAGACAAAGATTCAGACAAATTAGAACAAGTCAAGGCAACACAGCAAAAACAAGAAAAACTGTGACTAAAACTACTTAATTTCTGTGATAAGCAACTAAAATATCATCACAAACTATAACGATTCTGTCTTTTCATTCTTGCTAGTTTTATCCACCACCTGTGAAGATCATATGCCATACAGCTGGGTGGTGTTGTTTCGAAGGGCTGCGCAAACTGTGGTCATATTTTCTCCCTTCAGCAGGCTCAGCTCCTGCAGAGTGTGGATGCCCATTCCAGGATGTGAGAATCGGCAGACATCTTTATGGACCTGTTGATAGTCAGAGACACTCATCATGTGAAATGCAGTCAGAATTTACTTCCATTTAAGTGCAGCAGCAGTGTTAACAGTACAAGACTGGTAACTGGTTGCTTTATATAAGTTAGTGCCACCTTAACCCAAAGCAGAACCGTACTTGTTCAACAGCGGGAAAACTCGGGGCCATATTTATCCTTAAAATAAAGAATTAAAAATCATAATTATTCTGTAACATTAATGAATCTGCAAAAAAGATGTTGACATAAATGTCACAATTCACTAAAGTCCAATTAAATGTGTTGTTTCATCTGGCCAACAGTCCAAAACCCGGTGACATAAAATGCAGAAGATCTTAACAACTGAAGACCTAAAATCAATCAATTATGGCATTTTACCTGGAAAAACTACTCAAAATAACTGCTGGTTAATTCTCTGATGATCAAGTGTTTTGGGCCAAATTTAAACATTTTAAGCAGTTTCCAGTTCTGAAGTTTTTTTTTTTTGATCAATACAGAACAATGACTATGAGAACATGGTGTTATAAATGCCATCCAGTCGAGACTATGCAGTACAAGGTGACTAACATGAATTTACATTGTACAGTGTTCGTATACGAGTTGACATCAGTGCCACTGTCACTTTCAGCTGAACTTAACCAGCTGTAATTACAATTCATATTTTGCATGTTCAATAAGTTATATGTAATAAATTTCAGTTATTAAATTTGACAGATGGAAAATGCCTGTTAATCATTGATTTTTAAATTTGTGTAATTTTAACTTTTCTTTTTTTGTCTGTGTGTCTTAACATGCTCTGCTTTTATTTCTATATGTTCTGTTGTGAAGCATTTTGAGCTCCCTTTGGTGTTGTAAACTGCTATATAAACAAATTATTATTGTTATTATTGATGACAACAGAGCAATCTTTTAGTTTTTGTAGACCTCTAAAAGCACCTGTCTTGGCAGGAAATATGGTGCATCCGTCTCCAACACAATGCGGTCAAGAGGTATCTGGCAGACAGCATCTCGGGCCTCTGTGGCACTGAAGTAGGTGATGAGGGCTGTGAAGCCCACATACAAGTTAGGGAACTCTGTCAGGAAGGGCTCAATCACTGGGTAACTGTTTGTGAAACAGTGCCTGGAAACCACAGAAGGAATCAAGAAAGAAAATTCACTGAACAGTTTACAATGTCCTTAAAGCCATAACTGTAAAGATTTTAGTCCTACATCATTGAGTGAAAATATGCAAAAACTAATCCACTGATAAAATGATGTAGACATATTTCTGAAGGACAACATCAGTCAGCACTAACCACAACAAAACATTGTTTCCTGTGGCTGCTTCACAATAAAAGCCAGCCCACGTTTTGCCAGTTAAAGTTCTGTTATGTGAGTCAAACAGTAACGCCATGGTGCATCGCTTCTTATCAATCCCTTGTTCAGAGGTAGGCAGTTTAAATCCAATGTGGGAATGGCAAACACTGCTACCAACAATGAAACTGCGATTTAGAAAAACTTGCTTGATATACATATATTAAATGACTACTGCAAAAAACATATCAATCACCATTTTCTTCCATACACACCTGTGGATTTTGTATTCCCTAGGGACACACTTCTTCATGATTTCCAGCAGGTCATCATCTGCGTCCCTACAGTGGATCAACAAAGGCTTCTGCATGGCCACAGCCAAACGCAGCTGACGCTCAAACACCTTCACAGAGAAGCAGACACACGCACCGCCACAGCATTTATCATCATTTTACAGTATTATAATTCCATTCCACACATTTCTGACTTCTTCAAAATTACACATGCTTATCTAGAGCAAGACAAACTGCTATTGGGCTACAAAGTCTTATTCATGTCTGACCGTATGAAAAGAAGCCTTACCTCTTTTTGCCTGGAGATGTTCGTGGAGTTTTTGTGGGAGTAGTCCAGCCCCATCTCACCAAAAGCCACAGCTTTTGGATGTCGCATGGCCATCAGTATGTTTTGTTCATGGACACTTGAGTACTCCTTGGCAAAGTGGGGGTGGCACCCAAATGCCCCCCATACCATATCTTCTGCCAGTAAACCTTCCCAAAGTGCCTCTTTCACCATGATTCCTGGGTTGCAGAAGTCAGTAATACAGCCTTGAAACTCGGAAGGAAAGCTGTTCTTGTACAGCCTTCGAAAGCTGTTGAATGTCCCGCGGAAACCGAGTTTTCCATAGAGCATGTCTATATGGCAGTGTGTGTCTATGAAACCAACCTGATCGTTCAGGGAGGGGTAACTGGTCCACATTTGTTCTTGCCCAAGGGAAAATCGTCTCTTAGGAGTGCTACTATGAGTAAGAGAGTAGAGGGGGTGATGCATTGAAGAGCTAACATCTGACCACCTGCGTGTGGTTGTGGAGTTTGATACTACTCTACGCGAGTATAATGGCAGAGCAAAGGGATCCGATAAACAGGTCATAGTCTTGGAGGAGAAAAAATTCTTAGTCTCAGTTCTGGATGAAGGACTTGCGTTTGGCAGCTGGGCCGGCCTGAACGAGACATGGACAGTCCTCTGTGAAGTTGAGAATGGCATCTCCACGTCCTGAGTAGCTGTAAAGATGCCATCACTGGTTTCATTAGTATATACAAGGATAGGAGAGGAAGTTGTAGTTCCCTGGGTATTCACTGAAGGACTCTGGTGTTGCTGGCTATCAGAAGCGCCTTTCAGATGAGTCATGACACAAGGCAAAGACTCTGGGCTATACCTCAAAGCACAGAGAGACACATCACAGTCTTCAGCTTCCGGTTCATTTTCTGTAGCAAATAACGTGTCCTGAGAGGGTGTCTCTACACAGACTGAGTACTGAATATGGGACCTCTGGGGTGAATCCTCTCCTTTAAGCACAATACTCTGAAAAACATGAATAAAGAGTAGAAAAAAAATTACAATTTTCTTCTCCCTTCTACTTTTCAATAAATTAAAAACTGTGGCTAAATAAACAAAGAAAAACAAGTAAGGAAAGAAACACAGATTCTTGTGAGTTTGCTGACTTACTCTTGCATCGGCTTTTTGTTCCAAGCTGTCACTTTGTGCTTCTGTGTCCTCAAACACACAAGGGAAGGACCCCTGATCTTCCTGAGCTGTACTGTTGGCTTCTGATTTATTCTCCGGTTTTATTGAGGAGCTGTTTTTACTCATTACCAATCTGTCGAATGATGCTACACTGGGCTCTTTAGTCTTCAAAGGCGAAGACAGAAGTGGTGAAGCCAGGTTGTTACTGTCAGTCCTGGAGATGTCAGAAGGGCTTAGCCTTGCCTTTGTGCTGCCAATGGCCGCAATCACTGCCATCCTGTAAATAGCCTTTGACCCCTCCTCAGGAGTCCTCTCTTTCTTTTTCAAGATGAAAGAATGAGATGGAGGTGGTGATGCTTTCTGACTCTCTGTGGATTTCAGCTGCTCGGATGAGCTGTCCATAGCTTCTTTCTAATAGCAATGGTGCATCAGGATACATAAATCAGTAATTGCTTCACAAGAATTTAACACAGAGGATGAGATAGCAAAGTTGAGACAACAAACAGCGAAAGGTTTACAATTAAGATTTACCTTTGAAGTTCTGAATGTTTCAGAGATTTGCCTGGAAAGCTTCCGCAGCTTAACTTGGCTCAGAGAGGACACACTTTCACCAAGCACTTCTGCTTTTCTCTTGGGTGTGTCCAGACTTAGTGCTCCAAGGTCCTCAGATCCTGGAGAATCACCGAGGGGCAAAATGTTTGAATCTTGTGGTGACATATTCCAGCGAGAAGGTGTTCTCAGAGAACTGTCTCTCCTGTCAAGGTGTGCTGGTGAGCTGACCGTAGTTCGTAGCCACTTGAACGTCAACCTCTTTCTGCTGCTGTCCATGTCTGAGATCTTAATCAAATATACAATTAGAAAAGGAATGAACAGCTCATTAATTACACCAAATAAGCAACGATGTGAAAACATGAAAGCATCACTTGTAATATACAAAAAGGCAGTAATGAGTCAATTTCCTGCAATAACAAGATACAGTGCCTTGCGAAAGTATTCGGCCCCCTTGAACTTTGCGACCTTTTGCCACATTTCAGGCTTCAAACATAAAGATATAAAACTGTAATTTTTTGCGAAGAATCAACAACAAGTGGGACACAACCATGAAGTGGAACGAAATTTATTGGATATGTCAAACTTTTTTAACAAATAAAAAACTGAAAAATTGGGCGTGCAAAATTATTCAGCCCCCTTAAGTTAATACTTTGTAGCGCCACCTTTTGCTGCGATTACAGCTGTAAGTCGCTTGGGGTATGTCTCTAACAGTTTTGCACATCAAGAGACTGAAATTTTTGCCCATTCCGCCTTGCAAAACAGCTCGAGCTCAGTGAGATTGGATGGAGAGCGTTTGTGAACAGCAGTTTTCAGTTCTTCCCACAGATTCTCGATTGGATTCAGGTCTGGACTTTGACTTGGCCATTCTAACACCTGGATATGTTTATTTGTGAACCATTCCATTGTAGATTTTGCTTTATGTTTTGGATCAGTGTCTTGTTGGAAGACAAATCTCCGTCCCAGTCTCAGGTCTTTTGCAGACTCCATCAGGTTTCCTTCCAGAATGGTCCTGCATTTGGCTCCATCCATCTTCCCATCAATTTGAACCATCTTCCCTGTCCCTGCTGAAGAAAAGCAGGCCCAAACCATGAGGCTGCCACCACCATGGTTGACAGTGGGGATGGTGTGTTCAGGGCGATGAGCTGTGTTGCTTTTACGCCAAACATAACGTTTTGCAGTGTTGCCAAAAAGTTCGATTTTGGTTTCATCTGACCAGAGCACCTTCTTCCACATGTTTGGTGTGTCTCCCAGGTGGCTTGTGGCAAACTTTAAACAACACTTTTTATGGATATCTTTAAGAAATGGCTTTCTTCTTGCCACTCTTCCATAAAGGCCAGATTTGTGCAGTATACGACTGATTGTTGTCCCATGGACAGAGTCTCCCACCTCAGCTGTAGATCTCTGCAGTTCATCCAGAGTGATCATGGGCCGCTTGGCTGCATCTCTGATCAGTCTTCTCCTTGTATGAGCTGAAAGTTTAGAGGGACGGCCAGGTCTTGGTAGATTTGCAGTGGTCTGATACTCCTTCCATTTCAATATTATCGCTTGCACAGTGCTCCTTGGGATGTTTAAAGCTTGGGAAATCTTTTTGTATCCAAATCCGGCTTTAAACTTCTCCACAACAGTATCTCGGACCTGCCTGGTGTGTTCCTTGTTCTTCATGATGCTCTCTGCGCTTTAAACGAACCTCTGAGACTATCACAGTGCAGGTGCATTTATACGGAGACTTGATTACACACAGGTGGATTCTATTTATCATCATTAGTCATTTAGGTCAACATTGGATCATTCAGAGATCCTCACTGAACTTCTGGACAGGGAAGATGGTTCAAATTGATGGGAAGATGGATGGAGCCAAATACAGGACCATTCTGGAAGGAAACCTGATGGAGTCTGCAAAAGACCTGAGACTGGGACGGAGATTTGTCTTCCAACAAGACAATGATCCAAAACATAAAGCAAAATCTACAATGGAATGGTTCACAAATAAACATATCCAGGTGTTAGAATGGCCAAGTCAAAGTCCAGACCTGAATCCAATCGAGAATCTGTGGAAAGAACTGAAAACTGCTGTTCACAAACGCTCTCTATCCAACCTCACTGAGCTCGAGCTGTTTTGCAAGGCGGAATGGGCAAAAATTTCAGTCTCTTGATGTGCAAAACTGATAGAGACATACCCCAAGTGACTTACAGCTGTAATCGCAGCAAAAGGTGGCGCTACAAAGTATTAACTTAAGGGGGCTGAATAATTTTGCACGGCCAATTTTTCAGTTTTTTATTTGTTAAAAACGTTTGAAATATCCAATAAATTTCGTTCTACTTCATGATTGTGTCCCACTTGTTGTTGATTCTTCACAAAAAATTACAGTTTTATATCTTTATGTTTGAAGCCTGAAATGTGGCAAAAGGTCGCAAAGTTCAAGGGGGCCGAATACTTTCGTAAGGCACTGTATGTCTGTCTCATTATCAGTTTTAGTAGATGGAGCCCTAATGAACAGCCACGTTCACTAAACATATAGCATTTACTGAAAAAGTGCATTTTTCCCTAAAGATACAAAACTTAAGTCAAACTTACTTCAGTTATTTAAATCGCCTATATATCATTATATTTCACTTCATTTATGTATTTTTTTTTTATGTACCTCATAGCTTTATTGCTGGCTCTTGTGTTCTCTGTAACAGCAATGTGCAAATATGTTACGAAAAGAGCTATTCAAATCAAGTTATTGTTATATTTATAAGGTGCATCATTTGTTTGGCTGTTACTAATTGTAGAAGGCGGGCGACTGGCCCCTGGCCCCTAATTAACCCGCAGGGACCAAATGTACAAAGAGGTCCAGCACCTAAATCTTGGCCATGGACGATTTGCCTCCACTAAAACCTACTGCAGAAAACCGTGAAAAATTTACTGGTGATGAGTAGACATAAAATACCAATATTTTAATTGAATGGTCAAAAGTATAACTTACAGCACATTAACGTTACTATCCTTGGCTTTATTGTCAGTTTTTAATTGCCGTAAAATTACAAAAGTAGGGCACTACAGCATATAGCTAGTTATGTTAAACAACATTCCGCCAAATTTCATGTAGCATAACACACCTGGAAATGTTAAATTATATTACTATGTTTGTTAAATTATAGTTGCTCTGTAATTTAGCTGTGAATTAGCATGACCTTGCCTCGGCAGAAAACAGCTTTTGTTAGCAAAAGAGGCGGATGACTTAGTAGCACCTTTAGCCAATTAAATGCTAGCTAGAGTTAGCCAACTACACATTTTCCCTAGTTTCAAACTGCAACTCAAAACGCAAATGTGCTAGCTATCTTAAAAAGGCGCCTACTATCCATTTATTAATTGTATGTAACATATAGTTGGCTAGCTACATTGCTAAATGCATTTAGTTAGCTGAAGCTAATCTTAGCTAATGTTGAAGAGTTGCCAAAATAAATCTTACCTCTCTGGCTCGGAACTGTACAAATGGCAGCGAATGGTGGGAAATCAACGATGCCACTTACCCGTATCAGAGTAGTCAGCCAGTCTCTCTACCCAGTAGTTTAAGCGATTCCTTGCTAACAAAGTTTCTGAACAAAAACAAATGTTTCATTTGCATGTTCGTTGACGTTATTGCAACTTTTTAAGCTCGATCTTAAATTAACCGCTAGATGGCAGTAAAGGTCTGTTTTAGATCCGTGGTTTGAACGCAGATTACATTTCGCAAGATAAATTCTACCAACGAGGTTTTACTAACGACTGGAAACTGGTGCCTTTACTTTGCTGGGATGATAGCGTTAAGGTAACATTTCTATAGTACAGTTTATTTAGTTTAAATGTACGGAAAGTACTTTGAAACAAACTTTTAAAAAAAACGAACATGTATAGAGTGATCATAATCTAAAAATTAAATTCATGCCACTGAGACAAAATAAAAGCAATATACAACATTTAGAAGGCAAAATGTGTTTTAAATAGTATTTTCACATTTTGACATGCCAGTTTTTCTTTATTCCAGTTGCCTTTACAATTTTAAGTAAAATAAACATGTATATTGAAACACAAACTTTACAAGTAAAACTGAATGGCAACACTATACAAAAGGCTGCACATTTTAATTTCATTACTAGATATCCACAAATTAACTTAAAATAAGGCCACATGTCAAAATCTGTGCATATTGTGAACGGAATAACAAAACTGATACTTTATCAGCCACTGCAGGAAGGTTTCCTTCTTGCTCAAAGTATAGGGTCTGATCATGTATATAACAGCTCCCCTTGCTTGTTTTTTATTCAGGATGGAGTAGTGACATACCACAAGGTATTTCACACATTATAAGCATTATTGGCTACAATTTCTGGATTCCCAAGCTAATACTTCAAACTGACATTTCTTAGACAAGTCACTCTTTAGGTAGTGAACATTATGTTTGCTCAAGTGAAATGATATGTTTTAAAACAAATCTGGACAGAGGGTTAACATTCTCGGACAGGAGCACTTTTTGTTAGACTTTTGGTAATCCCAGATAAGTCTTGTAGGCACCAAAACAGCATCTGCTACCTGTAAGAAGGAAAAGAGTGCATCAGTCACATGGCCAATGAATAAACCAGCCATAAGCTCAAGGAACTTTATAATACAAGTCTTTATATTGTAACACTGTATGATATACATTGAGAAGTTTTTACATTCCTTTTATGAAATACAGATGGCACTATCTGTTCAGATGCAACAGATTTGGACTCTATGACTACAATCACTGGACACCAACAAAACATTATATTGGTCCACGCAGCTGGTACAGAAGAGTATTAGGGCCACTGTCAAAATAAAATTATTTGAGTTCAGATTTTTTCCTCAGAATTCTGGTCTAAGTAGCAGGTTCAGAATTAAAAGAAATTTACTATATGGATGTCACATGTGCATGTGAATGCCACACCAAGGAGTTACTGTATTGGTGACATTTTGCTGCAGGAGAGCTTGGACGAATACTTACGTTTTGGGGCCTTCTTCTCAATGAGCCAGTAGCAGAAGCCGCTCTTGGCGTGGTCATTGAACACATTCCTGTACTGGGGCATGTTCTGAGGTGAGGTTTTTGGTGAGTTACAATGGATGCCTAAAGAAGAACATATAATAGTGAAACGGCAGATAAGGAAATAATAAAAACAAAAGTCATTAAATAGCTGTTAATGTGGGACCTACTGTATGCTTGCAGCACATAGGGAGCATGATCATTAATGGTAGTTTCTTCCTTAGTCAGTGGAGGTAATGGGCTGTTGCTGGTACAGTTTACAGCACCTTCATGTGATTCATAGGATACAGTGGGTACG
>NW_018127969.1:123377-141370 GCF_001952655.1 Monopterus albus | reverse complement strand
AGCCCAGCCAGAGCCCTGACTTAAACCCAATTTAGCATCTCTGGAGAGACCTGAAAATGGCTGTCCACCAACGTTTACCATCCAACCTGACAGAACTGGAGAGGATCTGCAAGGAGGAATGGCAGAGGATCCCCAAATGCAGGTGTGAAATACTTGTTGCATCATTCCCAAAAAGACTCATGGCTGTATTAGCTCAAAAGGGTGCTTCTACTAAATACTGAGCAAAGGGTCTGAATACTTATGACCATGTGATATTTCAGTTTTTCTTTTTTAATAAATCAGCAAAAATGTCATTCTGTGTTTTTCTGTCAATATGGGGTGCTGTGTGTACATTAATGAGGAAAAAAATGAACTTAAATGATTTTAGCATATGGCTGCAATATAACAGTGAAAAATTTAAGGGGGTCTGAATACTTTCCGTACCCACTGTATATAATAAAACCAGTTTAGAGACATGTTTTCCTTAGTATACAGTATTTATATAGCTTTGGCATATCTGCACGTGTTACCTCTGTTTTATATTCTCTGGTAAATAGAGTTGTTTTCACAAACCTGTGTCTTTCAACAAGGCAGCTGGAAACATTGCAAGATAAAGTGGTGCCTAGGTGGGAATGCATAGTATCACAAGAATATAGAAGTGGTTGATGTTTTTTTTACCAATCAAGCAAAAATTCATATTAATAGGATTTCTTCCATCTCATCTTACCATTGTTTTCATTTTGCTCCAGTGATCTGTTTGAAAATGTGGAAACAACACTGGGTGACTCCTTGGCCAAGATGTCAAGCTGGTGAAGAAAACAGAAGACCCATGAATATTAGCTGCTGCACTGGACCTCACCTGCAAAACAAACACATTACATTTGTGTGAGACAGGGACCTAGGACTTACTGCTCTCCCCTGAAACGACTCAAGTCCCATGTTTTTTTCTTTTCTTCTCTCTGCATGTTCCTGCTATTACTGCACCTGACTCCTGTCACAAACACAAAGATGGGTTGTGTTACTTTGTCACTTAGCAACAGTACCCCACGCTATGGTAAACTGGAGCTGGTTATAATTTCTGATTTTGTCACTCGGAACAGACATCCACACAGTACGAGTCAGTTTGTGAGTTTGTACAAGTGTTAAGCATGTTGAGTTATTCAGCTTGTACAAAAATTGAAACAGTATATTACACAGTGTTTTGTGGTTTTCATCTACAATAGCAAAATTACAAATAAAATTGCTTTAAAACTGAAAAGCATGCTACTTTGTTGTACGCTAAATTTAAACACGTTGGAATCAACAGACCAATTTATCTTGTAATCAACAGTACACTGTGTATTGTCAGCACAGACACTGTTGGGTATGTATTTTCTGTATACTCAGGGTTTGGTCATTATTCTCTATTCTAACAATATCGATATGTTTCTTACAAAAGAAACATAAGTAATTGTTTCTCAATACGTAATCACTGTTTTATGCTCTAAGAAATGAGGTCACATTTTCATGACTTTTTTGTGTTGTTTTTATGTTCATTGCTTTATAGTTCACACCCAGCTGTTGCAACTAAAATAATTTAAATAATCTTCACAGTGCCTTTTAACCTGCAAGAAATATATCTAATTTATTTAGTGCACAAATAAACAATGAAAATCATAGATACAGTAACAATGTATAAATTCTAAATGTCAAAGACGAACAAAAGATGAAAGGAATTAAGAAACAAAAGCAGTCACAGTGTTTCACAGCCTGATCTTAAAGGCTGTAAAGACAAGCTTAATTATGTTGTTTTTCTTCCAAGGTTCAGAAGAGACTGTCCATGTATGGTGACAAAATGGTGAATTTTCCCAAACAGCCTAACTTGAAAAATGCACCTACATCTATGACAAAAACACTCTTCTGTCTTATGCAAATGGTCAAAAAGGCTTTCTGAGGGAGTTTGCTTGTTGCCTTTCTAATAATGTACAGTACAGTATTGCTGTCCAAAAGTGATCCATGTCCATCCAGTTTCAGGCCTCATTCCTCCTGGCCTTGGATCCTCTCCAGCAGATGCCGCTCTACTTGCTGGTTAATGCGGTGAAGGTCTTTCAGCGTGCTGGGCTGATCTTCCAGCTCCTCATGTAGACACTGTGCTATTTCCAACCTCCTGTAGTCTTTTGGTTGTACAAGACGCCGAACAACCTGAAGAGCACGATCCTTGAGGCTATAAACTGTATAAACCAGACAAATGCTAGTCAGGTACATAGAAAATGTTAGCAAAAACAATTCTCCTAATGTATTTTCTTTTACTTAAAGATTACAGCAAAAAAAAAAAAAAAAAAAGATACCAGTGTGATAATTTTCTGAGTTTGACAACTGAAAATATAGGCCTGTTATGTTGCTGAATTTACAAACACTTCTGACATAAAAAGGTTTTAAATGAATCAGAAAGAATTAATAGTGTAGTCCCTGAATTAAATTCATTCCAAATTATTTTTGTGGCATTCAAAGTGTTAGAAAATTCAAAAATCACTGGCTCTCAATGAAAACCAATCAAGATCTGTGGATTATCCTGAGCAATCAAGATCTGTGGATTATTCTGTGTAGCCACTGTCTGCTTCTATTTATTTTGTGATGTTTTGAGCACCACTAACCAAGTGGCATTCACCTCTAAATTATAACAATGTGGTAGAAGTTAAAACATTTTAAAACCTTGCCAAATAAAACCAAAACTACCTACACAACAAGATAGCACTAAGGGTAGGGAGAAAACTCCTATTTCTGTAATTTGTTTAAAACATGACAGGAAACTGTTCACTGTGCAGTTTGACACCCTTTTAAATTACACAATATGATTTATGATTCTGGAGTTTGCTGCCAGCCTAAGTGTTCACAAATGGGCTTACTACACATTACATTATAATCTAAATATACTCTAATGGTTTATATTTTAAGTAATTTAGCTAATCTTACCTGGTAATGTGATATTAACCAATTTAGTATTTCCAAAGTCTTCTGGTTTAGGAAGAAACAGTTCTTTGCCGTTCACCCTCAATGGCTCATCAGTCTCTGCATCTCTGAACATCCATGGGTGACCTGGAAAGAGCACGCACATAAAACACGAAAGGAAAACAAGAGTTGGAACTATACACACTGATGATAGCATTTCATTGACACCTGACAAAGTACAAATCAAAACATAAAGACTTGAATCAAACGTTTTCATGTCAGTTTTTGGTGGCTGGTCCACCGACACTAATTGGTGACAAAAAATACTACTACTACACGTGCTCAGACAGAAGACTGAGCAGCAGCTCGTCTGCTGTTAATCTAACCGACAAACTTATGTCTGCAAATCAAAAGATATGTCAGATTACAGAAACGAAGTAATGAGGCTTTTAATGGGTTACGAACTACTGCATCTTGTCCCTAGATAACGTCTCTTTACAGGAAACGCAGGTCAAATCTGATGCAATGTATCAACTTTTATTCCAAAGCCTTACGCTTATGTGGCTTGTGATATTGAAAAAGCTGTTTTACCGACGAATGTAGTCATTTTCTGTCCCATTCCTGGCTGTAAGTCATCGTATTTATGAGGTTGCCCGCGGTAATCTATCCACAGTGGCCGTACGACCCGGGGACTGTAGTTATAAAACACAACATTAATGCGTATTCGACTGTTCAGGGAGCGAACCAGTGGAAGAGACGGCTCTCCCTCTTGCGGCATTTGTGCTGGTAAGTTGCCGTATAAACGCTGTACTGTTAACGCTACCGCAATAAGATTAGGCGTTTAGCTAACGTTAGATGGCAGCTAGCTAACAAAAGATTCATAAATGTTGGCTGTTGTCGAATTCGGAGACCGTAAGACTAGTGATAGGTGTAATACAAAGTCAGTTACATCACAACTTAAAATCTACAACATGCATCTACATCATAATAATACCGCAGCTATCAAACAGTATATTGCTAACTCTTCAACTATTTGTTTACATCCACACTTCCGGTTGAAAGTGGTGGGACCTGAAACTATTCTGTGCCATGATTGGTTGAGAGAGACATGACGACATCCGGATCTTACAGCGCATGCGTTTCATCCGGTGACGTACGTGGTGTTGGGTGTGAGAAGCAAGAAAAAGCAATTACAGCTTTATGTTTAAATGGAACCACCACTTTCTGATTTAGCAGCATTTACAAAGGCTGTATATGCTGCAAACATAAATAACCAAATAAATAGACAAACAAATAAATAATTTATTAGTCTAATGCTTCCTATGTAAGCAATTAATAAGCCTAGATTGTTAGGTTTTGGAAAACCCTCCTCCAGCATGACACATTGTTAATGTCATTAGGCTACTCCAAGCTACCACGTGTATAAACGGATTTTGGTACAGATGCCCTGGAGCACTTTTTCAGAAGGTGAAACAGCCCATTGTCTCCCTAATGAATTAATAAAGTGGCGAACTAAAGTGTCAAATATTAAAAGTAAAAAAAGTTTGTTGCTTTTGATCTCATTTTTGACAGCGCAAGAAGGAATCTTGTGTCACTGGCTGAATGACAACAGCATATAAAGTTATATTACTGTACAATTTTAAGCAATTTGGATTTAACTTAATTCATTAGTCCATATTTCAAAGGCATATACTGAATATTAGAATGAGAATCAGCTTGATAGGCCAGATGTGTTGCACACAAGAAGAATTTGTCTCAAGTACAGTGGCTCTCAATGTGTAAGTACAACACACAAGAAGAATTTGTACAGTGTACAGTGGCTCTCAATGTGTAAGTACAGTGATCTTCCATAAGCAATCAGTAGGCAAGTAGACAAGATAAGACAGAGATGATGTTTTTCAGGCTTCACAGATGTGAAGCGGAGTGGAGAAGTGGCGATCCTGATTCCACTTCTCTAGGCCTCCTCTTTGGCATGACAAAGGTGCTCGGGTTTTACTGTGAACCAGAGCTTATTGTTGTTGTATGTGCAGAAGGTCTTGGTGGGCACACACATGTCCTCACAAAAGCTGATGTATTATGTCACATACTGTACTGTACTCCAGTACATTTAGTAATTACTACTTTGCTTCATGAAGCCTCTTGGATGAGAGGTGAAACGTCTTCGACCTAGAAATCTAAGTCCAGTTGATTTTTTCTAAGTTTTTTCAGTTTACTATGACCTGGATGACTGAGAATCTGCACAGACAAATCTATCTGTTCCTTTGCCCCCAAACAGACTGTTTATGAGCAAATTTACAGATCTGGACTCCTTTACGCCCAGATGAGTCCCCTGAACCACAGTGATTTTGTGGATGCAGAGGACGTGTCGAGAGATGAGAATCTGGCCAAAGTGGAGATCGCGCCGCTCAGTACCGTCTTCATCAGCGCCGCCTTGCTCAACATCGCCCTGCTCCTCATCCTCTGGAGACAGCGTATGTCCAGGATGCGCGTTTTCGTGTTTCACCTGTGCTGGCGAACCTTGTGGTCGCTTTCTTCCAGGTGTGCCCGCAGCTTATGTGGGACATCACAGACAGATTCCTTGGGCCAGACCTGGTGTGCCGCCTGGTGAAATACCTGCAGGTTCTCGGCATGTTTTCATCGATTTATATGATTGTGGTGATAACATTTGACAAATACGAAGCGGAGTGCAACCCGATGGTGAAGTTTCAGCGGACGCGTACGAGACTTAACATCCCTCTGCTGGGCTGCCACAGGTTTTCATTTTCTCACAGGTCGAGGTTGCACCCGGGTGTTTGACTACTGGGCTAAATTTATCCAGCCATGGGGCTGCGGACTTACATAACCTGGACCAACATGGTCATTTTTTGTTTTACCTGTTACTGCACTTGTCGTTTGCCAAGTGCGCATCTGCCGAGCCATCCAGATCAACCTGTACCAAAAGACTCAACAGCAAGGTAGCGTGGGTCTCCCGCTGCCATCCAGAGCCAGCGGTGTGGCTGGCATGTCCAAGGCCAGGGGTCAAGACGCTGAAGATGACCAGTTATTGTGCTGGCTTATATTATCTGATGGGTTCCCTTCTTCACTGTCCAACCGTGGACCGCCTGGGACACACATGTGCCAAAAGAAAGTAAGTCCTTACTTGCTGGTGCTACTTTTGTTCCTTGTGTTTTATTTGGTTATACTGTACGTACTCATTAATTACACTACGTTCAGGTCTGGACGCGCTATAGGAGCAGTGCGTATTTACGCACCAATCCCATAAGATATTAATTGGTGTCAGATGACACTTCTTTGCAATGTTGTGACGCTTTGGGCTTCTTCTGTCATTCCAGCTGCGACTTTCACCAGCCTGATGTTGCTGGCCAGTCTGAATATACGCAAATCCCTGCATTTATCTTCTGTTCAGCGGTCAGTTCCCCAAGAAGCTGGTGGCACTTCCAGCGGCAGTCCGACGGTAAAGATTCAATGCACGAAGATGTTTGAACTATGACTGGTTCGTTGTTCTAAGACATTTCACACATTTAGAAGCTGGTCTTGGACTTCACAAACACTTTTTGCCTTTTCAATAAATTTCTTTGATTTAATTCTATGTTGGCAAAACTCATACTGTATTTTGAATGAGTGCAATTCTGAGCCAAATGTCCCTGGATATTAAATTATGCCACAGTCCTTCGAGTTGAGCTGAGAAACCTAAAGATGTAACATACACTGCATCTTATTTTCCAAAGAGAAAGCTATGTGAAAGCAATCACACTAGCAGCATCATGAATATACTGTAGTAGAGAAGAAATACAAAAGGTTTTAAAATGAAATACAATATGTGTCCGACTCAAACAGAAAAAAACCTGTATTTAACGATTGTGAATGTTCTCACAAATGCTTTGTCTTTGTACTTGTGTTTAAATACATATTGTGTAAAATATGCACTTTTGGATCCGCAAGAGGTTAATACACTACAAACACATGAAAATACACAAACACAGCAAAGGTGCATGCTGATTTGCCTACACATGATGATTCTGCAAAGACATCTTAATACCCGCTTGCTAAAGCTCAGTTATTCACCTCACACAGGTTTCTAGCTTGACAGACAGGTAGTTTGAGCTGTCAGATATATATAGGCCTCCTGCCCAAATAAAAGAAACATCTCTGGTGACAAGTGAATCAGAAGAGAGTCACAGGATAACTGCACATTTATTTTACTCTTGTCACACACTGAATGCCATGGAAACACAAGCAAAGACCTTCTTTGGAGTCAGCCCAGTGATTTCGCCAGTGAAGCATCCATGTCATTGTTGAATGACCATCTGAAAGCCTATAGCAAACGCTGAATCAGCAATGACAGAAAGTATGACCAAAAGAGGCACAACACCAGTTTAGTTTTTACGTATTGTTCTTATGCCAAAAACATCCTGTCTCCAGCAAACAAAATGATATGAAACTTGAGATTTATAAATAAATGTCTGAAATGTGAATTTTTAAAAAGTAAGTGATTTTTAAGGTAGCTTACTCTCACAAAAATATGAATATCAATGATAAGATTAATTCTGGACAAACTGCATGAGATGTAAAAGTTAATTATGCTTTCACTTATTGTCATCACTTGTTGTACGATGACCATAAGAAAAACACAGGTAAAGTTTTAAACCGAGTTGTTCCGCTTTAAAGGTTCAACATTTTTAGAAATCTGCTTGTTTGTTTTAATGCATAAAGTTAAAGATGATAGAAATAAGGCTACAGCCAACAGCCAGTTAGTTTAGCTCAGCCAACTAGCCTGGCTTTGTCTAGAAGACAGAACATCAATCACATTAATCATTTTTTTAAAATCCATACACAAACCAAAGTGTAAAGACTGAGAGCACCAATGCTGTGAGTCACCGCATCCAGGAAACATTCTGGCACATAACTGCCATGAAACCTTTAAATTCCATTCTTGCACTGTTTTTTGTACGAGTTAGATCAACAACATACAGTGTGTTAGTGAGCTCTAGAGGTTTACCTTTGGACAGCATCAAACTGGCTACTTCCATTCTTTGGGTTAAGCTAGGCTGACCGGCTGCTGGCTGCAGCTTTATATTCATCCTAATGAAGTGAGCGTGGTGTCAGTTCTCTCTGGGAACAGGAAAAAAAAACAACCATAAACAACTTATTTGCCAAAAATATCAAACAGATACTTAAAGGAAGTATTCAAAAACATGTCCATTAGACAGACCAACATCTTCAGATTCTAGACAGTTGCCTACTGATGACAAGACCTTTTTTCTAACCAGCCTCAGTGACAAAGAGAAATGAGAAACAAAAGTCAGATTCTACAAACAGCAGAACACCAGTTATATCACACAGCAAATTCTATAACTGGTTTTTATATACAACTCTATTTATACAAACATACTGAAACACAATCACAAGAAGTCCTGAAAACTGAGACTACAAACCAAACAGAATCCTAAAAAATGAACAATTAAATCAATGCATCATCATAACATTGCCATTTACAATCTTTCATTCACGTCTAAGGTTCACTGCTTTATCAAAAGACACTGAACTAGAGTGTAGGCACACTATTTTAACATGCCACACAACAGAAACTAAATGATAAAGGCTAAATACTCCTCATTCCCTTAATTAGCTTTGACCTAAAAAAAAGTCTGCCAATGAGGCACCAAGACATCTCTAATTTTCATTTGTGCAATCAGAGAGATATCACTTGTTTCCTGAAGCCCATCACCTGACAAGACAATGAGCCTTAGTGGAACACAAAACTGACACTGATTGTATCAAGTATATTACAGCCTATCGTTATTGTTACCTCAGTTTTGTTTATTACACAGAAACTGGCGTAATATAATAAAAAGCACAGGTTTCCACATGACTGGATACGCTAAATTAATTTCAATTCATCCTCCATACAAAAATACACCCACTTTAATCCCAAGATTCAAAATATCCTCTGTTATAACAGATCTACACATACATGAGTGCACTTTCATTCAAACTGCTTCCCCGTCTGACCTATGGCAGGTGAAAATACATCAGAAAATACAGTGAGAAACCCACAAAGGATCTGAATGCTAAGGGAAGTTACTGTATGTTGACTGGTTTGTTTCACATCAGAATAAAGCAGCTAAGGCAACCTGCAGCCTCTCTACCTCACCTGCATGCAGTTATACTCTGTCAGAAAGGAGAAAAAGAGCTGAAGAGAAATTATACATTAAGCACAGCTTTTGTGCCTCTGTGAGTGTACCTGGCAGGTAACAGCTGGACAGAGGTGCAGATCAGGGCGCTGCATGCTGGGATGCTACCATGTGTCATGGATTCAATCTGTCTTTTTTTTTTTTTTTTTGCTCGGTTTATCACAATGCACAGTTGTCTCTCTGCTGTCTCTACATTTTGAGAACCATCACTGCCTTCAATCCTTCTAATTTGCTCCTGTCAAATGACCTTTTCGCTAATATGACAGATTTGCTGCTAAGGGTGACAGGCGCTGTGTGATGCGTTGATTTTTAAAAGTAAGTGCAGCCAGAGAGTGGCTGAAGATTCAGGTTTGGGAGGGTTTGCACGTCTATGGTCACAGGCAGAAGACACGAGAGCCCTGTCTGTCCTCCTCCCCCTCACCCTGGGGGATACGGGGCAGCATAGCTGAGCGGGTCAGACCCCAAAATCGAGGGGGAGACAAGTCCTTCTTAGTGGCTGTGAATTTCCAACCCATGTGTGACCCGCAGGTTCGGCACTGAGCGATTGTCCAGGCGTACCTGAGAGCACAGGAGGACAAAAACATTTTCTTAAAGGTTGCCTTCAGACAGTTTTTAAAATATATAAACATACTTTAATTTGCTGTTCAAATTTCAGAAAAAAACAACTAATGTACATCTATTCCTCCCTCCTAAATGAAAAAACAAGAACCTTTGAATATGCATATAATTTTTTACTTCAAAGCTTTAACTACTGGACACAAAATATCCCCTTTCTCAGTGTTTGTGTATGGGACAGCTCAACTTTCCTCATCCCACTTATGTAAGTTGCCTCTTGGAGCATGACTGGCTTTCAAAAGAGCTTTCAATGAATCAATTAATCTCTGATCTCTGTCTGTTGTACTGGTTGGTCACTGTTCTGAGGAGGGAATGTGATCGAAAGTTACCCCGGAAACCAGCTGTGCAGTGTGGATGGCCTGCCAGCCAGGTTTAGGTTGTTAGCTTTGTAGACAGTCAGGGTTTCGTGGACGTAACCATGAGGGTTGACGTATGCAGCCATGGGACCGTACAGAGACAAACTGCAAGGAGAGAGGAGGCAGGTGGAATATGTTGTTAGAACAGTTCAGCCAGAAACAAAGCCTCAGAAGGATCTTTTCAAAGTGAGTCTCCATAAAAAGATATAAAAGGGAGCAAAACTGTCATAGAAATGTACATTTGAATTCTGCAGTCACTCTGAAGCCAAAATTGAATTCAGAACAAACTGATACTGCACAGCCAAGCATGGTAACTTTTTCTAGCAACACAATCACCACTAGTCTAGAGAAACGTCTTAGAATAATGAGATTAGAAATATCTGAAATTAGTGGGAAAATACTTGTTCAAACTGAAAGTTGCTATAATCAATATTTTTTTATTCACAATGGCTTAGATGTTTGATAATGTGAAAGGGGCTGCTTGTAGTGATTTTGTAAGCATTTCTAGTTCATTGTTCCAGTTTTCTGCTGCCAATTTACTGCTTTGATTCACTCTCAATGCTTTCGTCAGCCTAGCATCTACACACAGCAGGCAGCTGTTCTCAGCAAAAAGCTCTGACAAATCCATCTTACGCTACTTTATGCTCGGCACCAAACAGCAAACAAAGAAAGTTAGCCAATAAACACTGTGAAGCATTCTGCAGTTTAAGAGCCAGATGTTTCCCCTCAGGAGTTGGTGAAGACAGAAACAAAGCTAAAAGGACAGTGAACATCAGTCCTACACTGCCCAAGGTGAGAAATATGACTCCAAATGAATGAATGCTAATGTTGCTCCATATCTGCTGGAGGTGTAAAAAAAAAAACTGTTTACAAAAACTAACTGCTAAGTGGCCAAAAAAACCTGATACTTCAAGTTTTGAAGTAAATCTTAAGCCAGAATTCTGGTTTCGTATATCAAAACATGTGTCCCATGTTCTATGAGTGTAGTCACTATGTGAACAAAACACAACTACAAAAGCTTAGACTTGAGGACGTATAATTCTGTTTTCAGTTTTTAGTTCAACAAGATATTTATCCAACCCGACTGATTGAGTTTGCATCAAATGCTACACACTGAGTCTCGAGTCTCAAGCAGTAATTTACTCTAATTCAGTGCTGGTGTTAGTTGGTGTCTCTGAATGATAATGCATTAGTTACATACAGTACATACATAGTAGAGGAAGTGGGTTTTAAAAGTGATCATCTTCTGAATGCTTCACTCAGAAATCACATTAAACAGCTAATTACTCAATCACTCAGATTATCTGCATGTCGTGAGACAACAGCAAATGCACCTTGCTCAAACGTAAAGTGAGCGTCTGGGCAGTTTAACTGGCTTGGTGTCATTCTTGGACAAACCCATCACACAACACAGACAGAAAATTATATTACATAACTTTGTGTGTGGAGGTGCAGAGCAGGGCCACTTATGTTCATGATGTAACCCCAGACTTAATGCACCTTCCAGAGAAAATCATCATCGCCCTCGGCGTGTTAATAATTACAGTGATTACAGTGATGAATGTAAATACAAAAAAAGATTGAAAATGGGAAGAGCTTTGTTGCTGGTAGAGTACCAGCCTCAGTGAGTCTAAAATATTAAGGCTCCATTAAGTGATTTTTTTATATTAATAAATGACAGTACTGCTGGTCCCTTCCAGACAGGTGAAAACATCCAACGTTAAATTCAATATTCCCAGTGATGAAATACTTATTTCTGACAAATGACAAATATCTTCAAGCATGTACTTGTACCATGCTGAAAAGCCATGCAACATGTGGGCAGCATTTAAACAAAAGGACAATGGAACAGAAGAACATTCATCTGACTGAAAACAAGCAAGTTCTCACCTGAAGATCTCATTTTTTGTGGTGATTTCTGTGTCCTGGCATTGCTTACAGCACAGCGACGTGCACTGTGGAGGAGGGGCAGTCGAGTGTTAACAGCATGTATACATGCCAGACATTCTCTGTGTAAGGTGGCATCATTGTTCAGGCTCACTGAAGGTGCTATAATAATCCACTGCATGCTTTTAGCTAGGTCTCTTTCCACTGAGTGGATTCACACAGATAACTAACAGACACATCTAAAGGCCCTTTACCATCATCTGGTACCAGCCCAACTCAACTCTACTCAGTTTTGTTTATTTCTAGTATATCTTGTGTGATGCACCCTTTGTGCTGCATAAAAAAGCCTGAAGAACCTTTTCTGCAATATTCTGGTCTAATGATGGTGCTGGAAGAAAAGCTAAGGGATCACCAAAGTTATTCATCCTGTGGAATAGGAGTGTCTGTACCAAATTTCATGGCAATCCACACATTTGTGAAGACATTTCACTCTGGATCAAAGTGATGGAACAAATGACTGACATCACTGCAACCCCTGGAGCCATGTGACTAGAAACAACCTGACTGTACTGACACACAAGACTGAGTTCAACCAGGAAGAGAAAGGCCAGACTTCTATGGAGGTTAGTTGCTCCAACATGCCTAATACAACTAATCTAGATACAAACTCTGCCTGAGATCTATTCTACTACTTCGTATTATTAGGGTATACTTTAATGTTAAAGTTCTACTGATGAAGAAATGTGTGGTTTGTTACCAATGTAAACATTTGAAATGAAAAACAATAATAAGGTTAAATACCTATTAATTAATAACAAGCTCAGCTGTATGAATGAAAAATGTTTTGTTGCAAATAATGCTCATACACAATGTGACAAACAGCTGATGTATAATATTTAAAAGTCATTGTGGCAGGATTAACTTAAAATCTCTTTGCTTATCCTAAACAATTTCTAAACACCGTTGGTAGTGAACACCAACTTTGGACTGAAATACACTGACAGCAGCAGAACTGTCAGCTCTTTGGTCACTTGCTCATGCAGGGTTAAATATACCACAGCACATCAGAGAGAAAAACAGACATAGACTGCTCAGAGGGGGGGGGAGTTTATAATGGTGCCCTTCCCCTTACCCGGTCCATAATGTCCAGCTCACAGCGAAGTCTCTGGATGGCACTGCCGATCTTCAGAAGCTGGAGCCGCAGGACATCGTCTATGGGCAAACAGGCTGCTACTCTGTAAGAGAAGTCTTATAGAAACCAGACAGAAGAGAAACGAGCGATAAACGGGAGGAAAGAAAGCACAAAGAAACCAGGGGGTGCATGTGTGTATGTGCCTGTGATCCATCGGTCACAAAGTGAGCAGGGACTGACCTACGGCGTTCTTAGGGAGAGAGTCATCCTTCAGATTCTCATCCCATTCGTGGAGCTGCTTCTTCACTCTGTTCATTAGCGACTCCTGTGAGATGAAACATAGAAAACCTAGTTTACATTCACCTCTATGTGGTCTTTTTGTATGAAAGAAATTTCTAGCAGAGTACAACGGGCTGCAGCACTTACAGAGTCGTACAGTGCATAGACCCAGGGTGGCCATGGTGTCAGACTGGCACTGTGAAACTTCCTCTGTAATGAACAGACGCACCATTAGTAAATTAAGTCTATGTCTGATGATGACTGTAGTGTTGTTCTGTTTGATAAAGGACCCAACAAACCCCTTTTGAGTGAGCACTTCCTCCCCACTGTTGTCAAGAGCCCTGTGAACGCTAACATCTCCACCTGTTACAACCTCATTTGTTTAAAATCTGTGTATATTTTTTATTAGAGATACTGCAATTAGTCTATTAACTGATTGATCAAAAAATAATTAACCAGCTAAATTTCAGATAACCAATTAAAGACATTTTTCAAACAAAAATGATAAATTATTATTGTGTTTCAGCTTCTCAAATGAGACAATTTGCTGCTTTGACTGAAGATTAGACAAAACAATCAACCTGGAATCTGAAAATCTTGGGTGGACAGTTTTTGTCATTTTCTAATGTTTTATAAGCCACACAAATAATTCTGAAAATAACTGGCAGAGTAATCAATAATAGAAATAATTGTTACTGTCTACTCTGTGTGGCCACTTTGACTTTATTTCTTACTGGAAATAAAGTGTTTATGATTCTAAAGTGTGCAATACCAAAAATGTGCTTACTGCACAGATATGTTGTTCAGCTCACCTGTTGGTAGTTACTCCACCAGCACTGGGACTGTTTGCCGCTCTGAGTCAGGGATTTGGAGGAGGGCTGCATGTGCAGCCTGGTGAGGGGTGTTAGCTGCACGGCAGCGAGGGGATCTGGAAGGACTCGTTCTGGAAGGATCCACACTTTGGCTTGTCTGATCCTGGAAGAGAAAACCAGAGGGAGACAGTGACAGTGACAGTGAAGGAGGGAAACAGCAGCCAAATGAAGCTGGGCAGACAACTATTAGAGTAAACAAATAGTGTGCTGGCAAAATGTTACCAGGTGTACAACAGGATATTTGTAACTAAGGAGCGATGAACATGAAAAGCCGCTGTATGTATATTTTCTCAGTCAGCAATAAGAAATATTCCTCCACCTCCTCATCCAAAAAGCTCTCAGTGCACTTTCTGGAGTCCATGCATGCAAACATGTACAATAATATACCGTGTTTAAACTGAAATGCACAAACAGAAAACAATATAGTAGCACCAAAACCTGGCTTATCAAAAAAGAAATGGCTCTTGTCAAGTGAAGCCATCATCATCAAGTAAAAAGACCCCCCCAAAAAAGAAAAACTTACAGGCTAGATTTAATTGTGCCAAGACAACCAGGCACAAGGACAGTTTCTTTCCCTGGGCTGTCACTCTGACTAACACTTAACCCACGACAGTATGACTGGACAATAACCCTCAGTGCATTACCTGTAAATATAATAATAATCACCTGGCCAATAAAGCTGATTCTGATTCTAACTGTATAAACTTAGAAAATTAATAGTTCAATTTCTCAAGTCTGCACTTGAGATTAATGTGAACAGACATGAATGTAGAGGCAGTTCACATATTGCAGATGAGGCTACGCAAATGGGCTGCAGTCCTAGTCCAGAGTGCTGCTAATTTTCCGTTTTATCAGATAGTTAGGTGTGAATAAACACATTCACTTTGATGCATGGCTCTGAGTCCTGCAGACAACCACTGGCTTTATTCCATGTGATAACAACATCACAGTCTTTATGTATTTATTCACAGAACACAGCTTCCATTCAAATGTGCACAAACATACAAGCCTGACCTTTGGTTTATTAATGGTTTAAGGGGCAATTTCAACTTACCCATCTGCTTGAGTTCTTATCTCATGGACCTTGAATCTTTGCCTGCCCACAGCTTTCACTTTGACTGTTTCAATGCCATACTCCTGCTCTTCCCGGTATGCATAGATTTCAGCTGTTGTCCCAAACTCTGCCTCTGGCTCGCCTCCATCACTGCAGAAATAGAACATTTAAAGGGGGGCACTCCAGTGATTTACCATTGTGCTTCCATAAGGTTTGGGAACACACAAAAAATGAGATTTTAAAAATTCAAACCTATGTTGTAGAGGCTAAGCTATCTTGATGTCTAGTTTCTAGCAGGGATCAAGCTCTAAAGGTGCTGCATCCTACATTTTCATAGTGCAACTTGAGAGCATTTCTGGTAAAGACCTATATCTTTTGAACCAACCACCTATAGTTTGCAACAGTTTTCTGCAAAAACAACAACAAAAGAAAAAGAAAAAAAGTGATGCTTCTGAGCAAAAACCTTGATAACATCATAATATTTGTTTTCTCAGATATTAAAAAAGCTCCCTCAAGTGTCACAGACGACATTCAGTCTGTGAGTAGCTTCAACATCTATAGAGGCATTCAATGGTCACACACCTGTGTGCGAGTACAGCAAAAGTGCGGTCTCTCTGGATAATGCTCCTTATCATGCTGACCTCCTGTGGCCTGAAGAGCTGCAGAGGCAGCGTCTGGCCCGGCACTAGCATCACAGCTGTGTGTGGCAGCACAGGAATGGTCTGACAGCTGTCATCATCGTGGACTGTACGACCATGAAACTCTTCCATGTCTGAACCCAGGTACTGCCATCACAGGAGTCAGTCAACACAACACAACACAACAAGTCCACAACAGCTGCAGAGATCTCGCAATACAGCTTTGTGACAACTAAAATACAGCAAGCATGTAGACATGTATAATGTGCTTAACGACATCATCTCGACATGTATAATACAATGTATAATGTGCTTAACGACATCATCTGTGAAGAAAGCTGTTGCAGCACTCACAGCATGTGATGTGGGAAGACTAGGGTCAAAGGTGATGATGTTGGGCTTCACTGCCTCCTCATTGTCTCGATCTTCAGTCTCCATGTCATCCTCCTCCTCCTCTTCCTCCTCATTGTCTGCCACGGCACAGCAAGAGGGTAAAGACATGCACCTCAAGGTGAGATTAATGAGCTCGTCGATTATCCCCTGACCACACTACAGTTGCAGCTTTATCAGTTTATTAAGTCATTCTCATGCTAAAAATGAAAACGAAAATGTGCCAGTCAGGATGTTATTCTGACAGTGTGCCGACATGTTAGCTAGCTAGCCGCTTCATGCACAAAAGGATAAACGCCAAGCTGGTGAAACACCGAGTAGTGTTTTGGAGAGTTTAACTGTTACCTGGTAAAAGCTGTAACTGGTTGCCCATGTTATCGTTAATGTTATCTTCACCTCCACCCCTCTCGTCAGCCATATCCTTCTGTTTACAACACTCACTCTTCTTCTACGGCGTCTTCGATGCACATCAAAATAGTTCACGGGCGCCCCCTGCCGACACGATGGGCGGTTAGATTATGTAAATAGCAATAATAGATTTCTTTAAGACGGGGTATAAAAATACTTATAGTGCTCCTGTATGTTAAGTTCAGGCTATAAACCAACAATGCTCTTGAAGTAAACGTGACGCTGCTCTCATTGATACACAGGGCCTATTTTGAGGGACCTACTTCTGATATATAGGCATATTCCTTCATTGTGGTACACAAAGGTATGATACAAAAGTACAGAAATTAAATGATGCATACATAAGCTAAATAAATCAAATCAGAAAATGTATGATTTACTCAAATTAGGGTAAAACAGTTCAAGGTTGTGAGCACCACTCAGAAGAATTTGAAGGGATCCTATATCAAATAATTGGTAGGTTTTTTTTTGTTTTTTTTTTGTTTTGTTTTTTTTAACTACAGCATAATTGCCTTCAGAAAGCATGACAAGTTTATTTGTATATCACACTACCTAGGACCTTGTTTGACAATGGTAATTGCTCCGCTTCCAAATGCTCTGCTGGGCAGTTGTAACAAGAACACGGTCAAGATATTTTGAGATTCTACAGCTTTAAACATTACTGTAGTAATCAATTTTGACCTTTCTCTACAAATATGAAATTTGAAGGATGAGATTAAATGCATGTGCATAAGATGAATTTGTAACCATGTGTTGTACACTATTAGCATGGTGCTAAAGCATGCTGCAGAACAAAAACTCTGTAGCCCAGTCTCCTGGAAAAAAGATAACAGTGAAGCATAGGACATTTACTTTAATACCATGCAGACTGGATATACTGTGCACCCTAGGACATGAGCAGTAGCATGGGCTTTATAACCCAGAACATTAGATTTAAAAAATGGCAGTAAGGTAGCTTTAATAGTAAAGCAGTTGGCCCTTTGTATTTGGTCTAAGTTTTAGAAGGGAGCACCAGATCATCTTTATAGTTTCAAATCTTTTTAGTCAGTGGCCATCTGCAGTATGAAGACAACTTGCAGGGAGTCATTTTACACACCCTGTAGAGTTTCATTCAGTTCACTATTTAACTAGAAATCCACTATTACATACTTAAACCCATAGGTATGATCTAAGACATTACTTCCATGCCGAGCATCTCATAAATCTAAGTTACCATATAAGACACCCACAGACTAATCCTGCAATCAGTTGAATGAATTAA
>NW_018127969.1:120555-121976 GCF_001952655.1 Monopterus albus | reverse complement strand
AGGACAAAGAAACATTTTAGGCCAACAGACAAGGTAAAGAACCACAGAAAATGCTAGCTAGCAACACTGACTGGGGCGAGAAGAGAACACAACAAAATATCGCCACCAGTTGGTTGACTTACCTTGGCTCTCATCGTGTGGAAAAATTCCTGTGAAAATTAACAAAACTAAATTAGTAGTGACTGTGGATGGTTTGTGAACTTTAATGATTACTTTGGATTCTGTTTGAGGTTTAAAGAATACCGTACCTCACAGCAGGAAGAGCAACGGAAAGAGAACGTGACGACAAAAGAAGGCGGCTTTTATAGAACCGCGACGTAACGTTCTAACGCCGGCTCGATCATGGGAAATGAAGTCCAAACGGTCAGGGTGGCGTTCTGGCTGCTCAGCGGCAGTGGTAGAGAAAGTACTGAGATATTTTCCTCTACTGATTTTTTTCTCTTCTGCACTTTTGTTTTCTGTGTTGTATTCGGGGCATTAAACAACGTATTACTGCACTGTAACAGTTAGTCTTGTTCAGACCTTTGATTTTGTGTATTTTTTCGTTCAATCATATTTTAACAATGTTTTATCTTTAACTGAATTTATTCTGGTTTTAATGCTGTTACTCTTTTTCTTTGTCTATGTAAAGCACTTTGAATTGCCTCTGTGTATGAATAAACAGCTATATAAATAAAGCTGCCTTGCCTTCCCTATACTGCATATGTAATTCCCCATCACAAGCCATGCATTCAAAGGTTTACTAAAATAAATGTGCTTACTGTATATGGGACATTTAATCATTACCTTGTTTTCCAAATTTACTTAGTGGAACTAATGAATTTTTAACACTGTTATGTAGCAAATTAGTAATTCTTAAACCACTCAAGAAGTAAACAGCTTTGTACAAAGGACACAATTGGACCACAGATACAGTGGGTACGGAAAGTATTTAGACCCCTTACATTTTTCACTCTTTCTTATATTGCAGCCATATGCTAAAATCATTTAAGTTCTTTTTTTTCCTCATTAATGTACACACAGCACCCCATATTGACACAAAAACACAACATTTTTGACATTTTTGCAGATTTATTAAAAAAGAAAAACTGAAATATCACATGGTCATAAGTATTCAGACCCTTTGCTGTGACACTCATATATTTAACTTAGGTGCTGTCCATTTCTTCTGATCATCCCTGAGATGGTTCTACACCTTCATTTGAGTCCAGCTGTGTTTGATTATACTGATTGGACGTGATTAGAAAAGCCACACACCTGTCTATATAAGACCCTACAGCTCACACTGCATGTCAGAGCAAATGAGAATCATGAGGTCAAAGGAACTGCCTGAAGAGCTCACAGACAGAATTGTGGCAAGGCACAGATCTGGCCAAGGTTACAAAAAAAAATTCTGCTGCACTTAAGGTTCCTAAGAGCAC
>NW_018127969.1:93888-119944 GCF_001952655.1 Monopterus albus | reverse complement strand
TGAATGGCCCAGCCAGAGCCCTGACTTAAACCCAATTGAGCATCTCTGGAGAGACCTGAAAATGGCTGTCCACCAACGTTTACCATCCAACCTGACAGAACTGGAGAGGATCTGCAAGGAGGAATGGCAGAGGATCCCCAAATGCGGGTGTGAAAAACTTGTTGCATCATTCCCAAAAAGACTCATGGCTGTATTAGCTCCAAAGGGTGCCTCTACTAAATACTGAGCAAAGGGTCTGAATACTTATGACCATGTGATATTTCAGTTTTTCTTTTTTTAATAAATCTGCAAAAATGTCATTCTGTGTTTTTTCTGTCAATATGGGGTGCTGTGTGTACATTAATGAGGAAAAAATGAATTTAAATGATTTTAGCATATGGCTGCAATATAACAGTGAAAAATGTAAGGGGGTCTGAATACTTTCTGTACACATTGTATATACATCTGTACATATTTAAGAATTTAGATGCTAATATAAATATATTACTTGAACTTAAATAATATAAACTTCCTGCTCATTGATTTGCAATGTTGCCAACAGACCAGTCCAGCTAGATATACTAAAGCAATCACTGCACCTTAGCTCTTGTCCATTAACACTTTTTCTAAAAGTAAAGCTTCAAGCCTGTTTGGACAAATAAGCAGGCGATGTTTATATTTCAGCACTGATATTTTAAGTACCGAACTTTGACAAAGACCTTCACAGAAAACACATGTATGAAAGTTTTTATTAAGATGTGAAGTTCCATTGCCCACTGACTGAGCCACATAGTAGGATTTTACTTCTCTCCTACAAATCTCATCACAGACCAGATATGAACTCTTACTGGTCCACTGAAGACACTGCTTTTAAACCTGACCAGCTTTAGTTTCCAAGTTTCACAAGACTAATGTTGTAAAGCAACTATCAGGTGTCACTAATAGAAAATTCTTCAAAAATGGGACAGATTACTGTTAAAGGGGGAATGGCAGTAAATGCAGTTTGTTCCCTAAAGTCAAGCTCATTACAACAGTTTTTTTGCTTGTGGACTTAGAAATATTCCAGTCTTCTGCTCAGTTTATTGCTTTAAAAAAAATCTAGTGTGGTTAAAACACTGTAGTTTGACCTAAACATGTGGTTAGGTCATGAGAAGAGCAACCATAAACCCTCATTATATAAAATTACAATTCATCACTTTTGAGTCACTTTTTCTTAAAATTTAACATTATTTGCTATCTGAAGAGGGAGAGTAATTTAACCCTTTACTGCATGGTATATTCAAGAAAAATTGTTCGATTAAATGCTTTTATGTCGTAATTGTTGAAATAACACAGCAACTGTCATCCTGTCTTTCCACTTTTACAAGGTGACAAAGTTGTCTATCACAAAAAAATCTGCATCTTCATTTTGACAATGCATTTTTTTGTTTAACTATGAACAAGTTTGTACCTTGACTTAATTTTGTTGCCAGAGGGAAACATCCCATCCCAACAGGGAATACATGGTGGCCTCAGATAGGCTGGTGCCTTTACAGTGAGATGAAATGTATTCCTAGTTAGAAATCAAAAACAATCTGATCCACTCCCATTGACATGTCACTTAAAAGGAAATTATCAGCTGCAAAAATTAAAGCATTGAGGGCGTTTTAAAAAAAAGTTACAAATTTGGATTTTTAAAACAAGCATCATTCATGCATAAACCATGTGGCAACAAGTCTTTTCAAAGGTGTGAAAACTATATGCAGTCTACTTCCTACAAAAAAAAAAAAATCCTTCTATGGTACTTTGATTACTGCAGTAAAGGGTTGAATGTCCCTGTGGGATCATCAAATATTGAACTGATTCCAAAGTTCTAATAAATTCACTGGTTTAATTTGTGAAACCAACTATTAGGGATATGACAAGCAGTTTCTCATGTCCTCTCTTGCTTCTCTTTGGAGTCTTGCGTGTATGGAGAGGCAATATCTCTTTACTCTGTTGCTGCTTCTGTGCCCTCCGTTGGCTGTCCAGCTGCATTTTCTGCTGTCTTTGAGGCCTGCAGGATGTGAAACAGGAGGTACAGCTCAGTAAATGGACATTATATTCAACCAGATATGTCATCTCTGTGGCCAGAAGGCAACATGCAAGAAAATGGTAGGACAGTGACGAGGGTCTAGTTTTGTTTATAATATACATGAGCTCAGTGAGCTCGGGATCACTCCCTCACTCATTTACTGTACCTTCTTTTTCTTTTTCTTCTGTGTCTTACGGCTTGCAGAGCTCTGTAGTAAGGTCTATGGAAGAAAGGAGCATTTTCGGTATAAAGTTGAGTGCAACATTTCACGCAGCCAGTTTCAATGTGTCTTCAACCAGTCACTTCAATCTTACCCTTAGCTCTGGATCCTGAACTTCATACTCTGACTTGTAGAGCTCTGGATCAAAAGGTCCATTGGTGATTCTGTGAGGCCCGTTGGCCATCAGCAGCACCGTGAACTTAAACTGAGCTACAAACTCTCCTGAGAACAAAGACAGACAGAAGCAGGTGGTACATAAAAAGTGAAAGCTGTTCTCAAGAACAAACACATTCAAGGGAGTGAGTACAAGCACTCACCTTCTTTCTCATGCAGCACAGTGAAGGGCTGTAGCAGTTCATGTTTGGCACACTCCACCACACCCAGACGGGCCTTGGCCTCATCCTCAAACGCCCTGATGGAAAATGAATGTTGGTTTTAAAAGTAAGTCATTAGGCCAAAAGAGAGAAATATTCAACTTGCTGTCAGTCTGTACAAAATGCCAACAGGTGGTGGCAAACATATTAGTAGCCACATGTAAGGTGTTGTGTTAATACCTGAGAGTGAAGGGCATGGCATCGAAGCGTCGTTCCACTTCGCTGAAGAAAGTACGGGACGTTTTCATCTTCAGTCCATACTGCTTACTAGGGTCCCTCTTATAAATGGTGGTTCTCAGACCTCCATCTCTGGCCTAATTGTTAAGTGACAGGGTAAAAACAAAGGTCCGTTCTTTATACGCAAGTGTTTATTAGCTACAGTGGAAACGTACGCTTTCATCAGCTATGGGATACAAGGTGAGAGGAGAACACACTGACCTTCCCTTCTCCACTGCTAATCAAAACGTCCACGGCGTAAACTTCATGTACCTCAAACTCTGCCTTCTCATGGTCCTTCCTGAGTGTCAGCAGCAGACAGTCAAACAGATGAGCAACACACTGTGAAACTCCATTCATACACAACAAGGGTACAACCACTCAAAAGAGGTACAGTAAGCTATAAGTGATAGGACAATCCACAACTCTCAGTGAATACAGTCTGTAGGCAGGGTTGCAAAGTTCAACTTAAGACTTTTTAATAACACATACAAAGAAATTTAAAACTGTGTTCATGGTCATAGCAGCCAAGGCATGAAAGATATCAGTGAAAAGCAGCTGGGATGATAGAGCCTGAGTGACATTTATATCACATTTTTGTCACTACCGTTTTGCTGCTTGCAACAATAATTCCTAATAGTATTGTTAAGTGGTCAATACACACGACTGGACTTCAATAAAGTTAAAAAAAAAGGATATATGAATGGATGGACTAAGCAATTAGAATATACCCTATTTATTTATAACATCAGAGGTTTGTAACAATAGGACTGGAGGTTTTCCAGCCAGTTTTAGCTAGAAACACATTTCTAAATGTAATTTTAATTGGTTAGCTTCAGACCCACAACCCACGTTCCATTCATTTTCATTATATTTGGGCAGAGGCACAAGTGTCAGGCAACCTCACAGTATCAAACCTATAGAGCAACTACACCTTAAATTATGTTTTGGTTAGTATAACACTGATAAAGGCCATTTTTCAGCAAATATACTGTGTGTAAAAATGGCTTTGTCTGTTCAAATGTAGCTACTTTTTGTGTGCTTGATCATTCAACTCAGCCAAACTCTGGTAAATACAAAAAAGAAAAATAACCAAAAAAACAGCTGTATTTGAATAAGATTTAATCCTCAGCAGAGGCAATAAACAAAACATATGGGCCCACTGACACACCACTGCTGTATTCTGAGTTTAACAACATACTTAGGGCAGACAAACAGTAATGCTAACCACAATAAACAGCACTGTTACAGCTACAACTGCAGTGAAAACTATGCTACTCTCCATGTCTAGTCAGCAGAGAGAAAACAAAAAAAGTCCAACAATATCCTCATGTTGCTGCTCAGTGCTGACTGTCCATGCTACACCGAGTGTTTGTTAATCTCTCCCATGTCCCTCGACCCTCCGCATCACAAACTACATAGCCACAGCACCATACCTCCGACCACTGTTGCTCCTTCACTCCTCTATTGCATTCTTAAATTTGATGGGCTTCCACCAGAAATTGAGGGTGGAGTTACTCTTTAAACATACTTTCTGCTTAGGTAGGGTTAAGTTGGAAATACACATTTTTGTGATTTAGGTGAACAAAACAATGTGGCCACATTTGCAGTCATTATGGTAATAGTTAAGAAGAAACCCACAGAATATGTCTGATTTCCCTCCCCTTCCTCCTGTGAGTAAAACATGACTAAATATACCTTTGCTGGTCTGTTGGGTTCTGAATGATGGTCTTCTCTCCATCTATAACATGCTGCTTCAGCTGATGAGACAGCATACCTTTAAAACAAAGAGCCAAGCAGAAATACTAACATTAAAGATGAAAGGTGAATCATTTCCATAAAAAGATCCACTTGCCTATTATGAATCTGGAAAAGTCACAATCTTCATATTATACAAAGTGAAGAGAATGAATCTGAATGCCTTTCATGACAGCGCAGGCACAATCTTCTAAAGTGGGCTTCCCTCCACAAACCCCCCAATCCAGAATCAAAACCCTCTGTAATTTCATCACTATGCCACCACGTGTGCTGGTCATTGAGTGTGAGGACACGTGGCTCCTTGCTAGTGATTGGCTCTGAAGTATCATGTGACCTCAGCACTACATCCATAGCCATAGGCATACTATGTGTGCTGGCATACGTAATAAATTGCTTGATTTGATGCAGTAAATCATCAAACCAATCTTCAGAAATATAAAAATACTCAAAGTGCATCTCATCTTTGAGAGGCATCGGTTTCAAAATTTTAATAAACCATCTTCTCTCCATGTCTAGTTTATAGGACGAACAGACCATCATCTTGGTTCCGCAGCATACAGTCATTTTTACATTGAGATCCCACCCTTGTGCTGTTCATACAGATCAAGCTAAGGGCAGTATAATCGCGAGCCACCTTTTGAATTCAGACAGCAGGCCAGCATTCCACACCAGAGGCGAGACATGACGCTCTGTCAACTGTGATGTAAATTTTGCACCGGTAGTCTACAGCCAGAACAACAATGGTGACAAGTAATGGTAATGGTCTTATACTTGTATAGCGCTTTTCTACGCTTTTACATAGCGCTTTCACATTATTTGGCCATTCACCCATTCGCACTCCCAAGCACTCACACATTCACACACCTGTGGCATCACCGGGAGTTCGGTGTCTTGCTCAAGGACACTTCGATACGTTGACTGGACAAGCCGGGAATCGAGCCGCTAATCTTCCGGTTAGGAAACGACCCGCTCTACCTCCTGGCCACAGCCGCCCATGTGCAAAATTGGTTAGCATGGTTCTTGCTATGTTTGTGAATGTTGTTCATGACAGGAATGCTTTGGCCTGTAAAATTAGAGAAGCCAAGAATAGTTCAAGGCAGAGAGGCGTGCAGACTTGAGATGCAACCAAGTCACACACATATGGTGTCATCCAAATGCAACACCTGGCTCCAGACTGCGAGGTCATCCTTTCTACACACAGCGCGTCTCCCCTTTGATTTACCTCTGGTACTACCACCACAGGCAGTAGTACCGCCATTCTGGCTTTGTGCCTTACACACACAAAACAAGATGGAATAAAGGCCACCAATCCCGCCTCGAAAGAACATTGTGTAAGGGGCTAGTAAATACCACAAACACAACAATCCCTCTTCCTTCTCATCATCCAGAATTTCATTCCATTTACAAAGCCAAAGTGCAGCGGCAACTTCGCAAAGCCTCGTGCTGCATTGATGGTTGTAGCCCGCTTAAAAAACTCACCTTCAATTGGCGAGCATTTGAATGACTGTGCAATCTTGTTCCAGGCTTCTGTCACTTGAGTGTTCTGAGAGTCAAAGAAAAAAGTCATTAGTCTCACATGTAAAATACAGGTTTGTACTAACTGACCGATAAAAAAAAGCAAATCACTGACAGCTCACATGCATGTGAGGGAACAAAAGAACAGAAGCGTAAGTCTATTGCAGGAGCTGCAGTGAATTACATAATAGGACAATAAAATGCTCAAAAAGAGTTTTAACCCTTCAGAATAATTATAAAACCCATCTAGACTATTTTATGAGTAGGACCAGCCATTGTAGAGCAGATAGCTGATTATTATAGCTGACAATGAAAACACTACAAGGAGATGCTTAAATGTACCTGGTTACCAGGCTTAACAAGGCGAAGAGCTGCTTCTGCGCACAGATAGGCCGCTTTGATTACATCAGCTTTGCGGCCTGTGACTGGATTCTCCTGAAGAAACAAGACAGAGTGAGATGAGGACTTAAAGATGTGCTATACTGAGAAGACACAAAAATGTGGGTATTAAAAACAGCCCTTACCTTACTAGCTCCCACAACAAAACTGTGAGCAACATTGGCAATGAAGCCATCAACATGAACCCCTAGATCTCTATGGAAATAACATGGAGAAAAGAGATGAGTGTATGAAATAACAATAAAACAAAGGAAATCAATCATGTGTAATTTTCAAGTTTAAGTGCCACCCAACTGCCACAGTCACTAATGCTGATGCAGGACCAAACAATCAAATGTTACTCTGCTCCACTCTGGAAAATAAGACTAATACAGAATAAAAAATGAGCAAACATCAGACAAAAATAAAAATTTATTCCTAGGTGAATTACTTTTTGGCTGAAGTACTGTGAAGGGTTTCTTGTGAATTCAAGAGCACGGCACTACAGATGGGCCAGACACGACCAGCCAGAAGGTTAGGCTATGAGTGTGTGAAAATTAAGAGACATACAAATCTAGTGTCAACATCACACAAAGATCTACACAACATGAAAGATAGTGCGCAGGACAAAAACAGTAGTGGCAAACAGAACAACTAAGCTAATTTGCTTTTTCAAAGCTTTTGAAAAATGTGATCAAACTGGATTCAGCAGATGGATGACCATCAAAGCTGAAATTAAACACATCAATTCAAACACTTAAAAAAAACACCTGTTAGAAAACTGTCCAACCTTACTTGTTATTTGCCGCACAAGACAAGAAGACAAGACAGGCAACAACAGAGGAAGAAACATCACACACAAGCCAAGATACCACATATAAAGAAAAGCGGACAACACAGTGGGAGACTCAAGACAAACATGGAAGGAGGGGGTGAAATTACAGCAGTGCATGGTGCCTACATTTTGACCAGATCACCATCTTTAAGTGTGTAGTCAGGGTCACTCTTCAGGGGAGAGAAGTGGCAAACACAGTTATTGACTGAGACGCTGGTGGGAAATGCAATGCCTGGAAGAGGGAAAAGAGACCCATTAAGTCTTCATCTGGAAATCATTCACAATTTTAGCAAGAAAACTACATAAGGAAGGAGGGAATGACACTTGGATCACCTAAGAAACATACAATGTCATGCTGCATTATTAGTGGTTTTTTAAAACCGCTGTTGCTATAAAAGCTAATCAAAGCATTGCACACAAAAGCACCACAAGCAGCTTGCATGAGTGCTTCTTGATGGATCCACCCCATTTCATCCAAATACACAACAGATGTACTTATATCATCTTTGCCTCACCTTTCTTCATTTCCTTTTCCTTCTTGAAGACCTTTCCAGTCTCTGCCATGATGTAGGCATCCCCCTTCTCACAGAGGCTGAGCACCAACACCCCCGACTTGGCTGCTTCCACAACCAGACGAAGAGCCTCTGGAGGAGACAAACAGCAAACGATAAGGAAGAGAACAAATTACTAACACGTATTGTACTATAATGTACAAACTGTTGCACTCATACTGTGATACAAGACAAGCTATCATCTCACATAGTTTTAAAATAATGCATTACACTAAATTGGCTGTTAAAACTGAAATGATGTGAAGATTAAATGTGGTTTAGCACCATCAGGTATCAGAAAACTATTTGTTTCTCTCAGTGCTGCTGTGATAGTGTACAAGTTACAGAAAGGCACATGGGACACAAAGATGTCATATGAATAACATCAGAGCAACATGCAAGCTGTAACGTTAAATTACGATATACCTGTAGCAGACATCCCAGCAAGACAGTTTTCGGTTAATCAACTAGATAATCATTCAAAGTTAAGGAAATACCAAGACAAAAATTATGGGTTTAGTAAGTTAGCGTTCAAGATGAGATATGGCTGCCTGCTTATATATATCAGCTCGTTTACGTTTACTTAACACTGTTAGCAAGCTGAGTGCACTGGGGCTAGCAAGTTAGTTAGCATCCAAACAGACTGCTCTCTCTCCAGAAAAGCCTAACGTAAACACTGTGCAGCTAACAGAAGAGCTAGCACTAACTAAAACTGAAGCAGCTGCACCTGCTTGCTAGCTAGCTAGCGTTAGCTTGTCAGTGGCCGCATGTATGTGCCTCGCATGTAAACCACATGGCTCCTGCTGCTGCTGAGTGGGAACTAACGTTAGCTGGCTGCATGACAGGCCGAAAACAGCAGGTCATTTCATCCACTCGTTTACATTTACTTACGGTTGGCGATGTCGCCCCCCATCTTGTACTTGGTGACCACCAAATCCTCCGCTACAGTCTGCTCTTGCTCCTCGTCAGACATCTTAGCGGTTAAGTTTCGCTCACTAACAATTCTCTCAGCTCAGCTCCGACCGCAGCTGCTAACACCGGCCTCCCGCTGCACTCCAAGCCCCTCCCACTACACTGTGACGAAGCCTACGTCACAACCCAGACCCGCCAAAATCCAGGGACTACCGAGAAAGGTACTGACCTCACCGGGCGTGGATCAGGCCTTAATCCTCGACTGGAAATGTAATAATAGTCTGTTTACTCAGCTACTACTCATCTTGGGTGATACCTGACCCAATGCCAGGGCAATTTTTTTTGTCCCATGCTCTGCATTAAGATGTTCTATAATGATATTTTGCAAATTTATTGGGGATATGCACCACTACTTCACAACATCATTGCATTTACTCATCCCCAATAATATTTAAATTTAATTAAATTGCCATATTACTAAAATATGAGATTTCAGGCAATAATGCTCCAGCATAGTAGTAGCTATTACTTTCTGTGGCTAAGCAAAATATAATGAAGCTGCAGTGTGTGTGCTGTACATGATTTATTTACAGCTGTATAGCATGTATTGGATAGCAGCTGGGTAAACACTATGGAGAGCAGGAAGAATAGTGGCCCAGTGAGTCCCAGTGGCTCATTCTTGCCCTGTAACAGTTTGACATTTTTAGCTATTTGACAGGATGTTTTTTTTTTGTTTTTTTTTTTTCTGAGGTCACAGCATTGTAGCTGTAATGGGCTTTGAGGGAAAGCACAATGCCCATTCAGCAATATCTCATGGTTTTCATAAACCAATGATGTGTTGTGAAAGTCTGTGACAACCAGAGATGTAGCAGAAAAATCTGGACATAGAATTTTCTCAGAATGGAAATTTGCAGAAATAGAAAGAACTGAACTCTCCCAGGTGGGAGAGTTAACCACTTCATTTTTTTCTGTCAAAGTTGTTTTCATGTTTATTATTAGACCTAACTGAAGAACCTGAATTACCTGTCACATATGCTAATGAACATATGGCCATCCTGTATTGTTAAAATAAAAAGTCGCTGCTTTATTCAAAATATTTTTATTGAGTAGAAAATGTATTTATATACGGTATAATCACAAAGAAATCTCAAAACATGGGAAACTGCAAATACATTTGTTCTCAATAACACACTTTGTTCATTTCAAAATATAGCTTGTAATCTGTTCTTTTAGTGTTTTCAACACTCAGTGCTAATAGGAAATGTCCCAACTCTTTGCCCTAAATACAAGACATGACATCAGCCTGTAACTGACAACAAAGCGGTGAAAAAGTCACTCGTGTTGGCCACATTATTAATATGACTTTTTATTGCATTTCCTGTTACAAGTCCTTCATAAAAACAGTTCAGAGGGAAGTTCATGAAATTTAAAATATTCTTCATGTGGGTACTGCTTCAGGCTTTAGAAACATCCTGCTGTGCCAGTAGTCGGGATTGTCAAAAGATTGGTCACCAGCTGCAGGTTCCCCAACCCTGACTCCAGAATGTACTGTTACATAGGGTTTAAACCCAGATCCATGTGCCTCTGTGACACCCACTGTTCCCTCCCCCTCCCTCTGCACATTCTGGTACACCACTGCATCTCCAGGCTTCAGGGCAGCAAAGCCGTCCATGTCCTCGTACTCGTAGGCCTCACCCTCGTTCCTCCGTTGTATCTTCAGCTCCTTGTTGTCTCGAAGAGCTTGTCGCAGTTTTGGCTGCCTGTTTGTGTAATGATAGTTACTGTCCTCCACATATTCATCCTCCTCATCCTCCTGCACCTGTCCTCCCGTTCTTTCTGGAGGATGGTCATGTGCTGCAGCACTTTCCTCTTTTTCACTACCTCTGATGTCCATGTATTCATACTCAACGTCATTAGAGCCAAGCTGCTCTGAATCAGAGCTGTCTTTGTCTCTCGTGGGAACTCCCATGACCTCTACAGAGAGTATGGTATCACCCGAGCACGCTGTCACTTGTGACGATAGGGAGGAGGTTCGTTTCATGTTCGGCTTCAGCCAGTGGCCATTGTGCCTGGGCGAGACACTTACCTGCTTGTTCATATATTCATATTCATCATCATCTGGGTCATCTAAGAGGCCTGATGATCGAGACTTGCCCATCCTGCCAGGAGTGACTCGAGATGAGAAGAGTAGGGTATCTGGAAAAGGGAAAGGGGCAATGTAAAATAGAAGTTAGTTTTCTCTTCTTGCATTACCTGAGGAAACATAACCTTAGGTACAGTAGCTAAAGTGTACAGGCACTTTTTTGCTGATATTAATTTTGCCTTTTTACCAATGCATTTGATATAATATCGGAATGTACATACACTAGGCCTACTTTTCCCCTTTCCTCTTTTCTTTTAAAGTGAAAATATAATCTTGCAGGAACTGGAAATGTGACCTGCACATTCTCGCAATAAACAATTAAAGGAATATGTCAACATTTTGGGAAATACGTTTACTCTGTTTTTGCCAAAGGTCAGATGGCAAGATTGAAAACACTCTCAATGTCTGTACGCTAAATATGAAGCAAATGGCAGCAGCCAGTTAGCTTAGACTGGCAACAAGGGAATCAACTGTCTAAGAAAGTCACTTTTGGCTTTTATCGTTTAGGGGTTGCCACAGCAAATCGTCACACTGACAACTCACATGTTGACATTTGACACGTGTTTTACACCGGATGCCCTTCCTGACGCAACCCTGATTCGAACCAAAGGTAACAAAATCCGCCTACCAACAATAAAACAAAAAATGTTTTTCCCAAAATCTTGAACCACTATATTTCTTTAAGCAATACATAATATTGGCAAATAAATGTACCTTGATACACACGTAAAGCTAACATTCTGCTGATCTAATGCTCAGTTCCTGTAATGCTATTAAAAGAATGTATAAAACGGGGAGATTTGCATTCATTCCATAAAATGTTGGTTGTGACAGGCAACAGAACTAACCCAGACTTTTAGTGCTGTACACATTTTCCAGGAACAATTGTCAGGGCAACAAATTTACAAAGATATATGATACCTCTCTCTGGGCTGTCTCCAGGAAGAACATATCCATTCTGGTCTTCCTCCTCCATTTCGGGGGATGGAGTCTCTGATGGCCCGCCGGACATGCTGTCCCTCTGTGACATGTAAGCGCTGTCCTCACGATGACGTTTTCTTTTCAGGCTCCCCGCTAAAGAAAAGTCCTCATTCATCTCCAGCTCCACTGTTGTGCCACAGCCCTCGGAGCTCTCAGACACGGTACGGGCCGAGTTTAGACGAGAGCGTGACTGCCACAGAACCTGCAAAAGAAAACACCCACAAACCTGTATTAGTGAAATGCTGAGCAGTAGGATGAAGTTGATGATACTGATGAATATTTTGATTTAACTTTGGCCAGCTGGAGACTCTCAATGTACATATAAGGTATAAGTGGCTTAACCTGTCCTGCATTGTCAACTCCAGGGGTCATAGGCAGGTATCCAGCTGTGCTTGATGGATTAAGAACCACCTTTACCAGAAAAGACAAGAGTAAGATTTAGATTCAGGAGGTGACAAGTAAGTCCTTTACAGCCATAAACTGGACATAAAATTGATTGGATGTAGTGCTCCTTACTCTGTGAGTGTCCATACTACAGAGGCGACTGAGGCTCCTGGATGAAGACAGGTGGGGGGGCGCTGGAATCAAGCCACCTACCTCCCCCTCTACCTCCTTATCCTCCAGCTTGATATCTAGAACATCCAGGTCATCGAGGTCTACACTGCGCTGGACAAGTTCATCTGGGGCTGAGTCCTGTTGGCTGCAGTCCTCCTGATGGACAGAGGTGAGACATACGTAAATTAGTGTAATGCATGTCCCCTTCTACTGAAGCTCCAGATTCTGGTACAATGTTTCTTACTTTGATCACCAGGTAGCGAGGCGGGTCTCTGGCCATTCTTGTAAATTCATTGGCCAGCTCTTTGAATGTTGGACGGACATTCTCATCAATCATCCAACCTGGAGTTTAAGAACAAGCCTCATAGTTACTGCTCAGTTCTACAGAGTTGTTGAAACTAATATGCAATAAAGAAGATCTGACATTACTTAAAATGTAGTTCTATATGAACAATAATATCTCACTCTAGAGGCTCTGTGGGACTGTACTTAGGCACAGTGATTGAGCTAAATGCTAACATGTGCAAAGTGACAATGCTAACCTTATATTTATTATATTTATAACATTATATTGATGTTATATTATTGGGACTATTTTGTGGTTCAGATCAAATGTAAAAGAAGGACACAAAAGAAGTACTCACACTTAACCATGACCATGTAGACATCAATGGTGCAAATTTGAGGCTGGGACAGACGCTCGCCCTTTTCCAGGAGATAGGGAACCTCCTGTGGACGCATTGTTGCATATGGCTCTGCCCCATAGGACATCATCTCCCATATTGTCACCCCTAAATGTAGGCAACAGATTTAGTGTGATATGACACAGCACTACTGATGCAGATCAGGCACACCTCCATAACAGTTTTCACCAACACACAATATTAACTAAACTGGGACTTGTATACAGTAGTGGTTTAAATCTCACCATAACTCCAGACATCGCTCTGGTGTGTGTATATGCGAAACAAGATGCTCTCCAGTGCCATCCATTTGATTGGTGTCTAAAGACATAAACAGAACATATCTTCATTGATTACTTCAAAGAAACCAGTAGAATAAGTTGTAAGTTAATATAGGAAAACACGAACAGTGTCTCAGTGTGCAAAATAAGTTCATGCCAAACCCTGTATTAATGATCATTTTTACTGAATGTCCATTTAGCTAGCTATGGTTTCTGCCATATCACAGACCTTGACCTCATTGTAAAAGTACTTCTTGTCATCAGGGTAAAGTAGATCTGCAATGCCATAGTCTGAGATCTGGGCAGTGTAATTGTTCTTCAGGAGCACATTTCTGGCAGCCAGGTTCCTGTGGACCATTCTGTTTTCTTCCAGGTAATACATACCCTGATAGGAAAGGACAACAATGTGTTTAAGGGACTGAGCTATTAGAGCAAACTATGTCATTACATACTATATCCAAAAAACTAGCCTTTACCTTTGCGATTTGAACACACCAGTTGAGTAGCCTCTGTGGGCTCAACTTGTTTTTGCAGTTCCTGACGTGCTCCAGCAGGGTGCCCTGAATGCTGAGCTGAGAGACAAGCTGCAGGCTGGCCCCTGGGCAGATGCCCAGGATCCTGACAACATTAATGTGGTCTAGGCTTCCCAATGACATCATGTGCTGCAATGAATATTTGCATAAAATCATCAGTAATTTCATTTAGTGTCAACATTTAGGGAGAAATATCAGAGGAGCACTCCATTAAATCATTAAACATGTTTGTACTTTTGGTTTATGAAGATGTGATGTCTCCACATGAAAGTCATGTAGCTATGTTTAGGGGCCAATATACATCTGTTACGTATCATACTGAGTGTACATTTCGACACCAGACAAGTGGAAAGGAGTGTGTTGGTTTAAAAGATTTTTGAGCATGGTTTGGGGCATTTTGATGTGAAAGATACACACATGTCAGAACCACCACCAAATCCCACAGGCAGTGAGCTTTTCATACTCAAAACTTTTCTTTTAAGTTATGTTTTCTTACATCTGTCAGCTCACAGAAGGTCTGCCGGCCAGTGCGATCATGAATCGTCTTAATGGCCACAGGAAGTTTCACTGTATCACCCTCAGGAATCCAAATGCCCTGTGAAGCACAGAAAACAGAGTCAGATTTATAATTCATTAAACTAATTTTAAATGTGTAGGACTGTATAGGTAACCATGACAATCACAAGTACCTTATGGACTGATCCAAACACTCCATTACCCAACAGCTTGATCTTACGCAGCTCTGTGGGCTTCAGGATCCGAGCATGGACTTGAGCTCCCTTCTCTCCAGTTTCCAGAGGCTCAAAACTCTGTGAGCAAATAGAGCACACATTAACACAAATCAAAATGAAACATAACAATACAATGGCAAACTACAGACTCTGACTGACCTGTCCACTCTCCATGTATCTCCTCATGGCTCGCTTGCGACGAATGGCGAGACCTCGGCGATACAGAACAGCCAGTACAAAAATAGAGAATGAAACGAAGAGAAGGGCAATGACTCCCAGTACAATGGCTGTGGTCTCTTGTCTAGTGTATAAATAAAAAAGACAGATGTCACATTGTCAGCACCTGAAACTAAACCAAAAAGTAAAAATTATTTTAAAATGTATTATTGAATTATTTAGAAATATACCCAGAAATGTATGGAGAAGTCCCGAAACAGTCTCCAGTTCCCGGACCATGGCACCTGAACACCAAATACATAAGGGGTCAGTTTCAAGCAGAGAAACCTTCATATATGTGCATACACACACTGGCATTTACGCGGTCCTCACCCTTGGGTACAGTTGATGTGGCATGGCTCACAGTGGCCTTGCTTGTTGGGGTATTTAAAGATTAATCCTTCCCCTCCCATCACACCATCAGGACAAGAGGAGACACAGTGAGGACCATCCTGCTTCCTGGCACATGTTACACACTGATCTGCTCCCTGGGGAGAAGCAGTATTAGTTTAAAAGAAATGAAGCAGACAGACAAAGAGAAGCATTAAAGTAGTTCTTAAGGAGTGTATGTCTAACGTAATGCCACTGGGTGGTAGCAGCACACACAAAGGTATTATAACAGGGTTCCTGAGTTTGAAGAACTTGTTTGTTTTATGCAGATTACAGCTACAGTATAACCCTAACTTGAGATAGAGTGGCATCAGTCACTGAATGAAGAGATGCATACCGGGCCTGTGCAGGTCTCTTTGCCCTCCTGGACCTTACACTCAGGGTGGCAGGGCATACATTCCCCTGATCGAGTAGCAAACTCCCGCCTCTTCCTGCATTCGGTGCAAAAAGTCATTCACTTTCAAAATCTTTCAACAGGCTGCAGATAACACTGAATACCTGGCACAGCTACATCACAGCAAACGTTACTCTCATAAGACAAACATAATACTCATTCAGACATTCATAATATGAATCAGTTTGAGAACACTGACCCTGTCATGAACATGCAGTCTGGCACACACATTCCTCCTCTGCTGTAGTTCTTACAGGACACGCATTGGTTTGGCCCAGGGCCCCAGCAGCCATCAGAGCACAGGGGGTCGCACACACGGCCGTCCTTGACTATTAATGGAAAAAAACTCAATGTATCATCATCAACATTAATGCTGATAATGGAGCTGAATTTCAATAATCCAGTCTCACTCACCACACTGATTTCTTGATCGGTTCTCCTTAATGTCAGTGTGTTTGTTACGTTTTTGGGAACGGGAGCTGCTGTTCATAATACGCGACCAGTTGACAGTGTCATGGTAGCAGAGCTTCTTGTTTCCTGTGATGTAGACACCGCCGTCATTTATTTTTCGCAGGGAGCGTAACCCCAGGGAGGTCAGAGAGGGACTCCTCACCACCAGAAGGGAGTAACCCCTGAAATGCAAAATATATGTCATGTAAGAAAAGAAGAGTTACTAATATTGTGACCAAAGATAGGAGCTTAATAATTAAAGAGGTTATTTGCACAACTTAATTTGTAATTGTGAAATTTAACCACTAATGAATATGTAATGTTAAAGTTTAGACACTACTGTATTTACAGTGTCACAGGATTTTACTCTCAAACTTTCTTGCGGATTTCTCAGAAGGTAATTTCAAGATTTGTCATTTCAGAAACACGATAAACATAAATATTATTCTGACTAATCTGAACAGAAAATATACATTTCCAGCAATCAGGAAACAATATTCAGTTTGCTCAGATTCAGCTGGTCATTTTCAGATTTAAAAACCTGAACTTCTCTTGAACCATACAATTTGCAGAGTTGCAGAGAATAAGTGAATGAAATGTCTGATTTCACTATTGTTTATCCTCAGCAGCCTGATTGTTTAAGTTTGAATGTGGTATCTAAATTATACCAGTCCAGTCTGAGAAACTATCCTTCATTTACTTGACTTGAATTTAAGGGACATTATAGTTCTTGTCTGAATTTTAGGAACAGCCCCTTTAATATTATGGTTTTAGAATTGCATAACCTAGTGGAAAAAATAGGAATTCAACATGTAAATAGTTTATATTTAAACTATTTACATGCAACATATACATCCTGTAGAATTTTAGTCAGCAGTGATTGCATTTCACAATTAAATATTCCGTTGATTATAAGACTGAAATCCAAATAGCCTTCTCTTTCAGATTCTCAGATGCCAACATTTTGCACACAAGCATTTTTTAATAGTCATCAGACGTGGCATGCAGGAAACTCATGAACTTGTTACACCACCAAATCACACAACCTCAGCACCAAATAAACCCTGTGAGGAAAATGTAGAGTAATAATACAGAAATCAAGAAAAAAGATTTTAAGCTGAAACACTGTGCATGAAAAGCAGAGAGAGGCTAATATGTTAAATATATACTGTACCTTGAAGAACTCACTCCTCTTTAATGGGGTAAAAGTGACATAATAAGGGAATAAACAAATACAAGACACAAAAACACAATCAGATTCACACCACTGCAACATGACACAACATGACCGCAACATGACCTCAGTTGATAAGCGAAACAAAAACAAGAACACACACACACAAACAACTCCTGCTCACTTGTAAAGCGTTCTGCCTTGAATTGTTTGGAGGTTGGAGAAGACTGACAGGTCAGTCATGTTTTCAGGCCACGACTGGATACAGAGGATGTCTGAAAATGAAGAAACTGTGTTTCAGAGGACTTAACCAGACTACAAACACTGTGATGGGAAATTACTGGAAAAACAAAAGTACACTGACAATGCAAAAATCAACTCCCCCACACACCTGTTATTTCCCGGACCGTGTTGAAGATTTTCAGTTTTTCTGGATCCAGGGCTGGTATGTTATTGTACTCATCGCTTTGACATAAAAAGAAGAGAAAATACTGTATAGGGCCAGTGCCAAAAGCATCCATAAAGCACAAAATAAAATACCTATTACCTGCTAGGTGTAGTCAAATCTCGGTTGTATTTGATAAAATAACTATTGGAAACTATACAGTGGTAAGAAAAAGTCTTGTTTACCCTTTGATCCCAGTCACCAGGAAATGCAAGCTGCCTTGGATCTTAGTGCAGTTTGTGAAACTGTCGATATTACGAGCATCAACAGTCTGCCTGGTTGGACTTCCTGTGCCATGACAAGCTGGGAGGAAGATAAAAAACAGAGGATGAAATGGTAAAAAATTAAGTAAAGCTGTAAGCAATTTGTAGAGTTTGTTAGAACTCTTCTTAAGGATTATTTAAGGGTACTTGATTTGTCACATTATATGCCACTTTATTCTACTATTTCACTAAATTTTATAGGGAACTATTAGATTTTCCGCTTTAGTTACAGCTACAGTTACTTTGCAGAGTAACAGATACAAATTCAGGGTTACCCAGGATTAGTTTAAACATAAAACAGTGGAGCAGTTGTTGAATGTCCTTAAATACCTTTTGGACAGAGACCGCCACAGGGCTCACATCTTTTCACCCCATTCTTCTCCACCTCTTTTTTATCGGTGGGACAGCTGCTCACACATGAGCTGCCATCTACCACAAAGTTTGCTGAAAAAACAAGAAAGAAAACAAAAATGTACATAACCAGGTGGAGATACAAATAATATTTTTGCTATGGTTTAGCAACTGGAGCTTTACAAAAATCTTTGAAAGATAAAATCGTTGTTGTAAGCATAAAAATTGCATTCATGCATGAGAACAGTAACTGAACATAAACTACAAGCTTGTGTTGAACATGTGGGTATGAGTCAGTGTGTGTGGGAACTCACGGGGGCACTGGGCGACACAGATGGAGCCATACTGGTACTTGGCATTGGGGTTGGGCTCCAGTTTGAATGTGTGCTTGTTGTAGATCAGAGTCTGGGGACACAAGGATACACAGGATCCCGTGTTGTTGAAGTTCCTGCAAGCCTGTAAAAAGTCAAACACAGCAGTTAGCAACACAGCTGGATTTGTGTGTTTGTGTATGTGATAGGCCTTTTCACATTTTGATATGTCACAGTAGGAAAAACACAGGTGTTACCTTTAACACTAACAAAGGCTTGGTTCTATTCAAGTGTCCCAGTTAAGTCATAAGCGTGACAATGAGCCAGTATGAACAATACTTGGACCCTGAAGCTGAAGCAGCTAAATGAAATTCAGCCATCATCAATTTTCAATTATTTACACATGTGCTTTTCCAGCTATGACATGTCAAAGTATCTTCATAGGCATGTTGAAGCAGGAGACTCACAAAGCAGTCTGTATCCAGGGGTCCAATGCAACCTCCAGCACATTCATTGTGACAGCACTCGCTGGGGTTTCTGCCAAAGCATCGGCCATTACACTGAGGTGCACACACAGTCTTTGTCACTGAAAGAAAGTCAAGACTATGTTAATTCATTATAGCAGTTGCTTCATAGAACAAACAATTGCATGCAGCTTCTTCAAGTACAATTACACTGACATCAATATTATACAAAAGAATATAGCCCTCAGAAATAAACTGAAATCTGCAATTTTGACTACATTACTGTGTGAAGCTAAAGATAAATGAAGCAAATGAATCTGCAGTGTACGTGCAAAAATCAACTGCCACAAAGCATATTAGTATGTTACTATGACAATGCTGCAACGAAACAGCATATTTACAGTAATATGGTGATTTTATTCACTGTTTTCAGTTACTGAAAATATACACTAACATATGAAAATCAACACATCTTGCAGCACTCTCGACTCTTTAGTAGCAACTGTATTACAGAAATGACTTGATGCAACAAATGTAAAGAGGCAGTGGTGTCACTCACAAATCTGGCATGAGTCACTTCCTGGACCCCAGCATGGCACGTTTCCACATGCTTTGTGACAAGGCTCTGGAATATAATTGTATTATCAGCGGGTGCATTTTTTCATGTAAAGCAGAGCAAAACCAAAGTACGAAATTGAAGGATAGGCTCACTTTTCTCAAGTCTGTGTTAAACCAAAACTCACATGTTCATATGTACTGTACATTGAAAGGGGCCTTGGTGGCTGTAATCATATTTCTTGTTCATCCAGGAGAGATGAGTCCCTAAATCAAATTCAGTGTAACGGATGGAGGACAAAGTCCACAATCATTGTTTTGTGTTTCACAGTTCAGCTGAAGCTAAAATCTGAGGAGGAGTCTGAGTTAAATAAACTACTTTTTTGTATTTTTGCAGACAGAGTTTCCTTGCAAAGACTAGCTCTGGAAAATATCCACTTGAGTGGTCTGACTGAAGCTCCTGAAGTCTGTAGTTAATTTCACTAGGCTTTTTACATTTTTTTTTATATATTTAATGCATAGATAAAAGTAGTATGGATTTTTTCCCTTTCATTTCCTACACTGAAATCACTTCAGGTAGGTTTTTTCATACCCAGTCAGGACTGGAAAAACAATACAGTGACCAGCAGCAACCCTTCTGATGCACATATAAGCATGTAGTTTTAAGATGAACTTGAAAAATGTGAATCTGTCCTGTTGTATAGAAGGTAAATGATGCTCATATGTGAAAATATCATCCTTTCCACTCACTTTCAGGTCCGTTGCCCTCAATAACAATATTAGTTGTTCCATCCTTCACTATATCCAACCAGTTCACCTGCGGGGCGTAGCTCAGGTACTTATTATGGATGATCTTGACTCCTCCTTCCAGTATCTCTGTAGGTGGTATATATGCATGTAAATATGGAAGGACAAGTAGCAAAGCAAGCCTGAACAAGTCCATGACTCATCTTATCAAACTCCACCATTCACCATTTATTACTGCACATACAGGCTCAGTATAATGCACTGGAGCTCATGTTACGGTGGCGGTTGAGCAGTTGAGCCAGGAGACATTCCAGGGATCACAATGACTGCACATAGTGCTGCTCTGAAGGTGTGACTGCATTGTGTGGGTGTGGAAGCTCCAACAGTAACTGTGTGTCATATCCGACCTGAGTTCTTATCTGCACCACTCCAGCCTCCCACACTTTAAATACACTCACTCACACTAAATGTACCTGTAAGGTGAGTCAGGCCCAGTTCTTGAAGACCATGCTCCCTGTCCTTGTGGTAGTTGACCATCACAGCCAAAGCATATTTGTCCTCATACAGTGTGGTGCCTCTAATGACACGCAGGTGGTCCAAAGGGAGGCGGCTGAACTCATTGACCGCGAACAGGATGTAGCCTGTCACCTCCCTGATAGACTGCAATGGGTGGAACATCATTAGAAACATAAATAAATGAGCTCAGTGGGCATTTGAGACTAGACAGTGATAAACAGCATGTTTTGGTTTTCAGTGGAGCCTCAGATGAGGGATTGTTTCTGGCATTGGTGACTCAAAATCCTTTTCTAGACTGGTTCCGGTGGCACACATACTGTATGTACTGTAGTTCTTTGATGGGAGCACGGGTAGTCTGCTCCCTGTTACTGTGATGCCTGTGGGTGTCTGTGTGTTCAAAGTCTCACCTGCAGAAATGAGAAGTCTCTAGTGTGCTCCATCATGGTAATCTCAAGGTTGCCCATCACAATCTCACAGCCTGTGTACCTCTCCTTCATCAGGTTGTATTGAGTCTCTGTATTTCCCGTCACACTCAAAACGTTCTGGGTGCCGTAACAAACAACCACTGAAAAAAAAAAATCAAAAAATAAACTCTTGTTAATTAGTGTCTTTAATGTCAATGTGGTATAAAGGGTAAGTCTGATGATATTTCACATATTTCTTATTGATAGTAAATCTAATTAAAGTCCAGTAATGAATTGCTCCTGTTCACAAGTGGTGTTTGTGCAGAAAAAACCTGCTATAGAGAATGGGAAGGTGTTGTCACACCATGTTGAATTTTGGGAGCTCACCCCCATTATCCATCAAAGAAATATACACTACAAATATATATAAGTTAATAAAAAGAAAAACTATCCCATAGAGCTACATACGGTAGCGGATGCTTCAACTATGTCCCAATGTCCACTTTGTGCTCAGTTTGAGTACAGGCAGGACAGAAATTGATTCATCTGCAGTGTTTGTTTTATCTGCCAGCAGCGGCTAACTAGCGTTAGCTCTTGAACCAAGAGCTCACATCAGTGTGCAGTCATGTTTTTAGTCTGTTGTTCTCATAGATGGCACCTCTAGGTTTGCTACAAGTTAGCTACAGTCAGCTAAGGTTATAACCCTTCTGAATTGCCAGAGTCGGTAAAGTAAGATCTAATTTTTTAGCCAAACAAAACAAGAAGCTATGCAGGTAGATACAATCTGTATTTCCCAAAACAGCACACCCATCCCAATGTTCAGCAAGGCACGATGTACCTTCACATTCTCTATACCTTAATTTTGTTCCGAAAAACTAAAACTAAGCCACATTATTTCATGTGGTGAAACTATTACCATGAACATGGGCACTCTAGTGTATTCTGAACCAGTCCTACATATGCCATCCTGCTGCTATAAATATCCACTAGAGCACCAAATGTGTATTAATTTGCAGCTGAAATGATACACCCTTAACTCCTATTTTAGTATTGTTTGCGAAAAACTAGATTGCCTAGATTGTTTTGATTACTGAGCTTCTTTTAACAATTACATTATACAGTATATTTATGACCTATTTCAAAGATATTTTTATCTTCAGTAGAAAAATGGGCTTGGTGCTGGGTGCCATACTGAAAGGGTGAAAGTTGAAAAGTATTGAAAAATGTTGGTCTTTCCACAGGTTGTATTGTAATAAGAAAAACACAGAATAATTAGTATTAGTAGTAATAATATATTTGTATCTTTGCTAAATGGGAAGAATGAAAAAAAATTTCTCACAATAAAAATAATCCCACAGAAATTCTAACTAATCATTAATGAGGCAGCAGCATACATTAGTACAAAGACCATTTTGTGCCACTTCAAGCCAAAGAATTTACTGTAACAATGTTAAACAAACTGAGGGTTGTGCACAGGGCATGTCCTTGTCAGACACAAACATACAGGGCCTTGTTTATGGGCAGTGGGAGTTCAGCCACTCAATGTCACTTGAAGGCTGCTTTGCTATTCAAATGTCAGACAGCAGAGAACTGAGAAAAGAGAACTGAACTCCACTGTTGATCTGAATGTCAATTAGAAATCAATACTTTGTACAAACATACAAGCACAAACCTATTTGCTGTTTACACTGGCACATGCATAGTATCTTCAAAAGTATGCGTCCACCCCCTGTTCACATACTTCTGGCCTGGAGCTGCTTTTCATGGTTTGGATCTCTCACTTAGGAGACAGCGTACAGTGACTTTTTAACAGCAGTGTTAATGTGAGGCCGCAGTACAGAATAGGGAATATTTTATTTCAACATGGTAATGATTATGTGCACAAAGAAAGATCCACAACAAATGGTCTTTCCAGTTTGACTGGCCTTTACAGAACCCTGACCTCAACCCCATCAAACACCTTAATGAACTAATGGCCACTTGTATGTAAAATAATATTGAGTCTAAAATGTACAAATTAATTAAGGCTGTGGTATGTCCGAATTCTTGGTATGGAAAAATATGTACACAAGTAGTACCTGGATGACTTGCATAACTCCGTAGCATGGAAGCAATGGATACTATGCTATCCCATCCTCCCACAGTGGTCAGTGGCAGGGCAGGCCCGAAGCTGATGTAATTTTCATTCTAGGACTGTTATTTTGCCACTTTATAAAATGTTGATACTTTTTCATCATAAATTTGAACCTCTATAACACTCCTAGGTGAGCAGTGACAGTTGTGATACTAGTATTATGAATGAATTAAGTGACTGGTGTGTCATCACATGTAAACATCTGGGTCAGTTGGTGGCAAGAAGTCTGCATAGTAACATGTCAGAGGCTGTGCTTAATAGAAGGTGGAGTGGCTGCAGTGCCTACTGCTTTTTCATTGGAATAGTAAGCATTTGACAGAAAAATGTATGTACATGTGTAAGTAAGCAATTTTGGATGCACCCAATGTTCCAAGAATATTATGGGGGAGGCAGACAGGTAGCATAATGTTGCCATGGACACATATAAGCAAAATCAAAAGCAATGCAGAACTTGCTTTTCACAGTTACTGTTTGCAGTGACCCATAGCTGTTCACACCACAAAACCTACTTAGTTACTGAAGAAAACTTCATAATGTCATGATATTCAGGCAGGATCAGGAGTTATAAAGAGGATCATTTTTCTTTGATCAAATTTATGGATATTTAATTGATAACACTGATATCCTCGGAAGGGTTGAGTCATAATGCATCTAAAAATATACAGTGGTGTGAAAAAGTGTTTGCCCCCTTACTGATTTCTTATCTTTTTGCATGTTTGTCACACTGTAATGTTTCAGATCGTCAAACAAATTTATATATTAGTCAAAGATAACACAAGTAAACACATCATGCAGTTTTTAAATGAAGGTTTTTATTATTAAGGGAAAACAAAATCCAAAACTATAGAGCCCTGTGTGAACAAGTGTTTGCCCCCCTGTCAAAACACTGGTTTATCGCACCTGAGTTCAATTTCTCTTGCCACACCTGTTCGCAATCAAGAAATCACTTAAATAGGACCTGCCTGACAAAGTGAAGTAGACCAAAAGATCCTCAAAAGCTAGACATCATGCCGAGATCCAAAGAAATTCAAAAACAAATGAGAAAGAGAATAATGGAGCTCTATCAGTCCGGAAAAGGTTATAAAGCCATTTCTAAAGCTTTGGGACGGCAGCGAACCACAGTGAGAGCCATTATCCACAAATGGCGAAAACATGGAACAGTGGAGAACCTTCCCAGGAGTGGCCGGCCGACCAAAATTACCCCAAGAGCACAGCGACAACTCATCCAAGAGGTCACAAAAGACCCCACAACAACATCCAAAGAACTGCAGGCCTCACTTGCCTCAGTTAAGGTGAGTGTTCATGACTCCACCATAAGAAAGAGACTGGGCAAAAATGGTTTGCATGGCAGAGTTCCAAGACGAAAACCACTGCTGAGCAAAAAGAACATAAAGGCTCGTCTCAGTTTTGCCAGAAAACATCTTGATGATCCCCAAGACTTTTGGGATAATACTCTGTGGACAGACGAGACAAAAGTTGAACTTTTTGGAAGGTGTGTGTCCCATTATGTGTGGCGTAAAAGTAACACCGCATTTCAGAAAAAGAACATCATACCAACAGTAAAATATGGTGGTGGTAATGGGATGGTCTGGGGCTGTTTTGCTGCTTCAGGCCCTGGAAGACTTGCTGTGATAAATGGAACCATGAATTCTGCTGTGTACCAAAATATCCTGAAGGAGAATGTCCGGCCATCCGTTTGTGACCTCAAGCTGAAGCGAACTTGGGTTCTGCAGCAGGACAATGATCCAAAGCACACCAGCAAGTCCACTTCTGAATGGCTGAAGAAAAACAAAATGAAGACTTTGGAGTGGCCTAGTCAAAGTCCTGACCTGAATCCAATTGAGATGCTGTGGCATGACCTTAAAAAGGCAGTTCATGCCCGAAAACCCTCCAATGTGGCTGACTTACAACAATTCTGCAAAGATGAGTGGGCCAAAATTCCTCCACAGCGCTGTAAAAGACTCATGGCAAGTTATCGAAAACGCTTGATTGCAGTTGTTGCTGCTAAGGGTGGCCCAACCAGTTATTAGGTTTAGGGGGCAAACACTTATTCACACAGGGCTTTGTAGTTTGTGTCATGACTAAGATTTGTGGTATGACTCCATGAAGGAGTAGTTTTTGCTGGTGCTGCAAATGCTGACCATGTTGATAAGCAGACCAAGCCAACAGCCAAACTGCAATTCTTCTTCTTCTACTGTTTATAAAACACACATTTGCACCTGTTCCTTTCACCTCATACATAACCTCACCCTCCACACCCCACAAAAGTATCCTCATGGCTAAATTCCATTGAAAATGTTTTTGGTTATTTGGGTGAACTGACCCTTTAACTTTTAATCACAAGCATTATCATGAACCAGTCAACTCTGATTGTCTATTTACTTTTTGTGTTGTAGGGAGTGGTTTAAACCACACTCACACATGTAAAACATGCTCAACATACACAAACACATTCCATCCAGTGACATCAGAGCCAAAATGGAGCCCAGGAGAACAACAAGATCAACAGGGGCATAAAAAGCTAATGATTATTAACCTCACAGC
>NW_018127969.1:90455-93867 GCF_001952655.1 Monopterus albus | reverse complement strand
GGGGACGACTGTTCAAATCCATGCTTCTCCAGTTCACATGTCAAAGTGTCCTTGGCCAAGACACTGAACCCCAGTTGCTGTGTAGTGTGAGTGTGTGAATTTCTTGTGTGTGCAAATGGGTGAATGGGAACTAGTGTAAAGCTCTCTGGCGTGCTTCATTGCACAGAAAAGCGTTGTATAAGAACATTTACCATCAAATATTTTTAAATCAGTTTACCTCTATCACAAATCAGATTAACTCCTATATGTTGTCTGGTCAAATAGTGTTGGAGTATCCCAGCTGACATGGGGCAAGAGGCAAGGTACACCCTTGGAAAGGCCACTAGTCAACCTAACCTTCATGTTTTTGAGACTCTGGGAAGAAAACACATGCAAAAACCACACGGGCTGGGATTTGAACCCAGAACTTTCCTACTGTGAGGTAACAGTACTACACACTGTGTCACTGTGCCACCCCCTGCACTCTGATAATATGATATACATTGATGTGAAGTGTGTCATTCTGCATAATGAGTACTTTTACTTAAGTATATTTTGATCCTAATATCTTTATTTAAGTAACAATTCAAGGGCAGGACTTTTCCTTGTAACAGAGTATTTTACACTGAGGTATTTTACACTTTTATTTAAGTAAACAATGCGAGTACTTCTTCTAACACTGCCCACAAGTTTCCTTAACAAGTGATACCAAATACAGACAGCTTGTTCACAAGGGACTAGAAATGGGGATATCTCTGATCCTGATGGTCTTGACCATATATTTTGTTGTCTCCTGTAAGTCCACCAACATTATGCAAGTGAAAACATTGCAATGTCCCTTTAATGCAGTGGTTTATGATATGGAAGTCAGGACCTCACTGCAAGGAGTGGTCACTGGATGAAAGTTCAAAGGATAAAAATATATTTCTGACACAACTATGGTCCCCCCCGTTGTTTTATTCTCTTAATGTATTATGCCTCTTGAGGCTTTATAATAAATCAGTTGTTGGTTGAAGCTGTCATAATCACTGAGCATATGCTGTTGGTGTGCATGGGCTGCAAAGAAACGGCCCTTATTTATACAGGGTCACATTAAAAAAAAACGGGAACCATAGCTTTCCTGTCTCTTGACCACAGATTCCCCAGTTTGCTTCATGCCAGGATTTTATTATTATATCACTGAGTTTCCATGACTTAGTCTAGAACTTGTTTTCAGAAACTGTGAAATCCATTAAATTGGAAATGTCAGTGATATTAGTTTACAAGTTGCTCAAGGGTGAAGCTCTTTATCTACCCCACCTTAGTTAAGCTCTGAGAGCAGCTCCAGTGTTATCAGTGGGTGACTTGAGCTCTTGTCTTTACACCATTTGAATTGCCTATTGGGAAACACCTGCACATGTTCAAGAACCTTCCACACACTACACTAGGCTTTGTGAAGTACATAACTACTGTATGTATGCAGTACAATGCACTGCGGAGGGGGACAAACTAGTGTGCTGAAAATGGAATGGCAGCCATACATACGATGCACAATCTGCAGCTGTGGAAGCTGAAAATCTCAACTGGCTGAGTGAGTTTTTCTGTCAAAGGAGGACTTTCAGTGTTGGCAGATGGATGATGGAGGAAAAAAAGGAATGGGGTGGAGGGTTTAGAGTCAGTGCACACACACACATACACACACACACATTAATACATACAAACACAAGGGCCCTCTTTTAAAAGAGAACAAAACAAGTGTGGTAGTACATCAAGATGTGTGACCAAGCTTTACCCCAGTGGCACTTCGCTTGCAGTGTGTTGCCTTCCTCTTTATTTCATCACTAACTATCACACAACAGCATGTGAACTCACTACTAAATGGTGTCATTGTTCTCAACACTGAAGTGTAACCTAACACATGACAAAAAAATAACAAGGATCAGGTTCAGTTGTTATTTCCACTCGTCTGTTACCAAGGTTTCAATACTCAAAAAAGAAGAGCAGGAGAGAAAGAGAAGAATAGAGGGAGGAGGAGACAAATAAGCCCAATAATAAAGTTGAGTTGATGACTGGGGTAAACAGAAACTTGGCACAGGATGGACAGAGATTACGGAATACCTCACAGGTGAGTACAACACACACATGCACACATGTGCACACACCTAGACACCTGAGCACCTGAACTACATTGTACTATGCATCCACTGGCTCACAGGAGAGATTGTGTGCAAATGAACCTCAACATTTTTCTACTTATCATGCAGAACTGCTCCCTCAGACTTTCCTGAACACATCGAGGCTGACACAGAGAGTTGTTCATCACCATGCTTTGGCAACAGGAGCAACTACATATTTGCTTTTTGACACATCAGTTATTTGGCTAAGTCACGCCTGTAAATGTACAGAAGCAATTTAACACGGTATGAGCTATTGTTGTTTTCTTAACAGATAATCAATCAAATATTTCTCTGAGGCGTCAAACATGCACAAGCTGAATCATATTATCTGAATATTTATAGAGCCCAAATTCATTTATTCTTACTGTTGGTACACAAGAGTGTTTGAAGTTACAAATTTTACAAGTTTAGCTTTTTACAATTCCAGATCAGAAAAAGTTGGGACAGGATGTAAAATCTAAATTAAAACAGAAAATAGTGATTTGTAGATCATCTTAGTCCTGTATGAAATTGAAAACAATACAGCAGCACATTATTTTAATGTGATACATCATCAACTTTATTCTTTGTTCAAAATAAACACTTATTTCAATTCTGATGCTGCAACACATTCCAAAAATGTTGGGACAGTTGCATTTCAGGGCCAATAGTGAGGTAAAACAATAAAAAAGTTGATGTCATTTGAAACAGGTGATTGCAATCATGATTTGGTACAAAAGTGGCATCCAGGAAAGGCCGAGTCCTTTAGGAGCAAAGATGGGCCGAGGACCACCAGTTTGCCAACATATTCATGAGAAAATTGTTGAAATGTTTAAAAATGTACCTCAAAGTAAAATGGGAAGGGATGTGAATATGTCATGATCTATGGTGCATAACATCATTAAACGATTTCAGTGGGTAAAGAACAAGGACACAAGCCTAAGCTGGATGATCGTGTTCTCCGATCCCTCAGACAGCACTGCGTCAAGAATCATCACTCTTCTATAAGTGATATAAACACACGGGCTCAGGATTACTTTGGCACATCTTTGTCAGGCACTATAATATGTAGTTACATCCATAAATGCTGCTTCAAACTGTACTGTGCCAAAAGGAAGCCCAATGTCAATAGTGTCCAAAGGTGCAGTCGACTGCTCTGGGATCGACCGTCACACAGTGGAAACATGTACTGATGTCAGACAAATCGGTATTTCAGATCTTTTTTTGGAAGGAAGGCTTGCCATGTGCTCTGGGCCAGTGACGAAAAGGACCATCCAGACTGTTACCAGCAACAAGTC
>NW_018127969.1:63640-90208 GCF_001952655.1 Monopterus albus | reverse complement strand
GTCTTTTAAGTGTTGTGAAAAGGAACGGCAACATCACACCGTGGTAAACAGTTTACTTTTTTTGGAATGTGTTGCAGACATCAGAATTGAAGTGGCTGTTTATTTTGAACAATGAATAAAAATGATGAGGTGTCACATCAAATAATGTGCTGCTTTATTGTTTTCAATGTCATGCAGGACACAGATGATTTATAATCACTTTTTTCTGTTTTAATTTAGATTTTACCTACTGTCCCAACTTTTTCTGATCTGGGGTTGTACATACAGTGTGGTCATGTTTGTGTGGTGTGTGTCCTTCTGATCCTATATATGCTAACATATATGCATATATGCTAACACATATATGCAAAAAATATTTCTCTTTATAATCAAATCCATGATTAGTTGCAGAAAGGTGCAGGCAGGATCTAACAAAAATGTCCTTGAAGTTTTACATACAAAGACGCCATGAATGACCCCAGTACATCACAAAGCACTATTTCCATTAGTTAGCCTGTCATGACTGGCTGGTTAAGCTCATAATTGTTATGACTGATATGTTCATACCAAAGGTTGGTGTACAGCATGTTCACATTTCTGCATCAACAAAACAACAGCAATCTCTTTCACAACTGCCTGGTTAGTGCAAAACAAGATCCTGTTTAGTAGCTAGAGAAAGTCCAGGACTGATGGAAAGGTGTGAAATTATCCCTCCAAAATCTTGATTTGTTCTTACTTGAAATGTCTTTAACACTTGACCAACACAAGTGACTCTGAACAAACAAATAATTCTAAATCATCTGTGTGTTTTTCGTGAGATGTGCAGCGCACATTGTAATATGATACATAATATTAGAACATTGCAGCAGATCCACAATAAGGCAACATATGTGACTGTCTCTTGTGGGTTGACAGCAAATGTTACTAAAATGCAAAAACACAAGAATAAATTACATTAAACAATAAGATAATATAAATCATTGTAAAAACATATTATCTAAGAAGGTGTTGTCTTGTTAGTGTATGGTGATGAGTGGTATGAATGTGCAGCTGTGGGGACCCTGATAAGAGCACCAGCTAATGGGGATCTTATTAAAGGAACACACAATCATGGTTTAGGACAGTATCTACAGTTTGTATTGCTCGTGATGCAGAAATGTCTGAATTAAATGGCCCGACTCGTGCAGTGAAAGCATAAGGTTTTTAGTTTTTGTTTCACTGCCTTTGTTGTTTTTGTCTGTGTTGATCAGATGCCAGAGGCTCTGTCACTCAGTGAGCTCATGTTCACTTAATTTTTCTAAATCCAAATGTCACTGACAATAACAATGTCAACGTTCACTGACCAGGATTGAAATCACAGCACCTCTCTTTGCCTCATAACATGTAGCTCAGGTGGAAGGTAACTGAATACTTGAGTACTCAAGTACAGTTTTGACAGACTTCTACTGTACGAGTCCATTTTTCTACTTCAACTACAGTACACTATATCAAAGTTTTTAATTGACTGGGGCTGAAGCAATTAGTTAATTAACTAATTAGAGTATGAATAGAAACTAAATTTGTAACTATTTTTATCACTTTTTAATCAAAAAATCCCAAACACTCCCCAGTTCCACATTTTAGTTGTGAGGATTTTCTGCTGTTTTATGTCATAATGAAATGAATATCTTTGAGTTTAGAGTGTTAATAAGGCAAAACAAGAGAAAATGTGATTGGCATTTTCACTATTTTATAGACTAGATGATTGATTGATTAATGGGCAAATTATCAACAGATTAATGCAAAACAAAAATAATCCTTAGATACAGTCCTAGATTGTTTTCATATTTTACTCACAAAACATTAGCTCATTTTCTAAAAAGCTGTAGATTAATCCACTATACATGAAGTTAAAATGAACTTTGCTTTAACCAGCAGCAACATTAAAATGCTGCTTACACATTAGGGGTAAAAGTAATTTTTGCTAGTGCTACTTTTACTTTTACTTTTACTTCAGTAATAAATCTTGAATGCTGCTTCCACCAAGAACATTATTGAGAACATAGATTTAAGCATAATTTTTCACGTTAAACAAAAGCTCATTTGGCAGACTGTTTGTGAGTGGAAGGTTGGGCCACTCTGTTGCAAAACCTTGAAACAATTGAGACAAACATGATAAAGCACACGCAGAGTTATGGGAGAGGTGCAGGTGACTCACAGCAAACAAGTTTTACGTGTGTAGAACAGGTTCTGATGTCTAGGGATTGTGGGGTAGGACAGGTGTTTTCCTAGATCAGAGCACTAGTGTAGTACTCAGCTCTGTTCCAGGTATTCAGAGGGATTTGTCCAAGGAACACTGCAAATATTAATAATCATAAAACACGTGTTTGTGTACTTGTATTGCTATCTTTGTGAAGAGCAGTTTGAGTTTGTGTGTGTGTGTGTGTGTGTGTGTGAGAGAGAGAGAGAGGGGGGGGGGGGGGGGGCCATTGGAGAGCACACGGCAGCAGGACGCACAGCACCTGCTGCACCTTCCCCCTGAGAGCGGTCATCCTCATTCAAATTTCCGGCCCGGTGATACTTTAAACAAATATTCCGTCAGATTAATAAGACCAAACGTGTCCTTTATCTTCCGAAATCGTCATAGCTCTGTTCAATCCGAGAGTCCATTCAGGCCACTAAACTGTGGTAGAATTAATCCAGATTTCCACGCGTTGTCTTCTGCCTTCCCTTTGATTTCATCCAGTTATCGAATGTAAAGGTAAATCCGTCCCGTGGCGAAAACCTGTGTTTTCTCTGTTTGCCGTTTAACTGAGCCGCAACTGTACAGCCACCCGCTCCAGTCTGTGTCAGAGGAATCACTACAGCTCAGTGATTGGAGCACAGCGCGTCTCTTTGGCACTGATTTACGTGGGAGGGCCCTGCCTGCAGCCACAGGGCTACACGGAACACCTGGAAACCCAATGAGAACCTTGAAAACACCTTCAAAGATTATTTAGCATGTAATATTCTGTTTCTTACATTCATATTGAAAAATACCAAGATGGTCTGAACATGAAAGACATGGATGGATGCATTCAGGGATAGGGTGCTATAGTGTCCTCTGTCATCATTATAATCATCTTCAAAAATACTTTACCCCCAGCTGATTTAAGCCTCTGGAAAAACTGATTTTGTGGGCTAATAGTATGGGAGGCTTTGGGTAATAGTAAACAGTGAGTCTGCAGAATTTGTTGTACCCATACTGTATACAGTACCTTTCAAAACGAAGGTTAGCTGGCAGTGTCACAATAAAAGTGTTAAAGATTAAAGAGACAGGACAAGACACAAGAGCAATAGAGACAGAATTAGCAACCCAAAAAGGACAAAACTGCAATAACACAAAAGACTATGAGTTAAAAAAAAATCATGCATTAAAAAAAATATCTGAAACTATTCCACAGCGTAGGGGGAAAAAAGAACAAACACTTGGTTTCACTTTATTTTATTTAACTCTTGTAACAGCCAAAAGAAAAGAAGAAAATACAGAAATAATTCAAGTATTTGTTAAGTTCAAGAAAAATATCATTATTTAGCTAAACAGGGTTTGAAAGAAAAAATGGAAGTTGCCGTGTGTGTGGTGTGTGTGCAGTCCTACCAGCATTGTGCTATGCATTCACAAGCCACCAATCAAATGGCTCTATTTAAGCAACAAGCTTTTGCAACAGTGCTGTCAATGGGCCCTGAAACCTATAATCACAGTTAGAGCATTTTGCCTTTAATAGAAAGTTTGACAGTCAAGACAGATGGGGAATGCAGAGCGGGAGCTGCTAAGATGATTGGCAACAAAGGTCACCAGAGCTGAAGCAGGAATAATTTGTTTATGTGGTATCTTGAACACCAAGGACAGAAGGCGGGTCCAAAAATTGCATTTCTCAAAAACAATATGAAGTCATTGTTCTTGGTACTAAGTTGCTTCACATCTTCTGCATGTGAGCAGAGCCATATTCTGCACGAGCCATACACTGGTTGAAAACAAGTCACACTAAGTGTTCACATTTTTGTGCCCAACCACTGTAAAATGCAAATATGGAATAGAGGTGTTGCATTCTCGCCTCATTCCTTCAACAGTCATGGGTCATAAAATAATAATTTATTAATTTAATTTCCAAAGCTCAGTGAACGTCTGGAATCTTTGAACATTTTGCATTCCAGTGATGAAGTGGCCCTATAGAAAACTATAAGTCTCAGTTTGTCTGCTTTATGGTTTCAGGTGAGTCATTTCCTCTCAGCCCCTTATAACCTTAAAGCAAATAACCAAGCACTAAAAAAAAGTCAGTATTGCAAACAACAACAACTCTTCTTTCTTTGTTTGTCACTGTTATACATCATCTACAGGAACATTCTTAACAATACATCTTTGACCCCCCCACACACACACACCTGTATACTCCTTGCCTGGAAATGTAAAAATTTTTTATTGCTCTATCTTTTTATTGCCACGTGATTTTATTGCTGAACTTAGATCTGTATGAGGTGCCAGTTAGGTAATCTAAGTGTGATTAGAACCTCTTTTTTCAGTGTTGAAATTTCACAGCAGGAAGTGTCCTTCTTGGCCCCAGACTAATATCTAGTATGGTTAGAACATCTTATCTCTTGTCATCTTGTTAGTTAAGCTTCATGCAAACATCCTCTGCCTGTAAGAGTGGGTGAGCCAGTTGAGCTGCTCTGAAGAAACTGGCTCTGCCTGCAGCCCCAGTTTGGCTCATATATGAACTCACATACGTGCACATATGCAAGAAAAACATCCTTGGTTCTTTATAATAGAATTATACATCTGACAGCAAAACATCTCTGTTTTGCCACAAAGACTGAGCTGTGAGTCACATGAAATGCAGAAGGGGTCTTTGAAGCAAACGGTTAATATTCTACCACTACCAGGAAGTCAGTCTCAAAAGGTTTTTTTTTTCTTTGTTGTTCTCACAAAAACAGCCTGCTGATAAACAGAAGAAGTTTGGGGAAATACAAAAACATTATGGTGAATATGTTTCCTCATGTGTGTTCAACCCGGGCTGCAACAGGTAAACACTCTCAGAAAAGTCTACTGGAATCACATGTAACTGACTCAAACACATATTCACACACTGTATAAAATAAATATTATGAAAAAGAATACAATTATTATATTGCAGTATATGATATAAGTACAGTTATGCGTAATATACATAACCATGATTCAGGTTCATACAAACTGACAAAAATTACACCACATATTCTTGTTATAAGGTTAAATTTTGAGGAAATGCTTGTAATGCTCTCTATGAACATTCTTCAAAGTTTAATTGAAAACTGTTACTATACTTATCTACTTTGAAAAGTTATTCAGTGCTGTTCTTTAAATGGTGGTCTGATGTTTTTGCCATCAGTTCAAACTCCAGTATATAAACAGGGATCAGATATAAGGATCAGCAGTACAGCCAATGGTTGGATGGATGGTAAAACAATCTTAGGCGTGTCCTTTGAGTGCAAAAGCCACTATATGTAACTTTAATTTGTAAAATGTTGACACAGCTGTTCCTGATTTGAGCCACATTGACTGAACAGATACTGTTGCTACAGACTGCCCTCTTCTGGTAGAAGCTTGTAACAGCAAAACCTTCTGCATTTGTTGTCCATCGCTTATAAAACTGAATTTAACACAAGTGTAAATCCACCAGTCACACTCACTTGCAGCTGATGAGACAGGTCATACAGAAAATGGGTTTATTTGTAATACAGCGGGATTTTGTTAGTTGTCTTACATTACATGTAGATGTCTCCATGCATTCAGCATTGAAACATGGTCTTCACCTTTTGTTTTTTTATAATCTACTTGTGTAACTATAACGGTACAGAATGAATAAATTTCTTTTTTTGTACTGATTATCATCGTTTCACAAACGGTCTACATCAAAGTTTCTTTTCACCCTGAAATGAACCAAAGAAATCTACCACCAAATATGAATCAAGCATTCTGGCAAATCAAAAGATACCTTCTTGAACTGTGGTGCAAATTCTGCCTAGAGAAATGAATATGTAACTTATTCTTTATAGATAAAATATATGTGACTCCAAATTGGAACCAAACGAGCTGAGAAGAAATCAATTTAAAGTCATCACTAAATATAAGGCCACAAAACCCAAAAGATCAAACACACAATTTGACATATAATAGATGATAAATGTGAATGATGTGCACTGATAAGTTGGTGGACTGGATATACAGAGAGTTGTACTGTCACTGGTGTATGATCAGTAGTACCCATGTATGGCACACAGAAATAGTTTTATTAACAAAAACCTGTGGGTTCTGCTGGTGCCACAGCTGACGCAGTAATGTTCAGAAGTGATTCGCACCAAGACACTGATCTGCATACCCTGTTTTTTCTTTCACATAATTATGCTGCCACATCACTGAAATAAAGGAATGTGCATGTCAACTAAATATCATTACAGCCATGATGATATTCACATTCAGCAACACAGAATTTTCAGGGACAGAGCAATCCCCCGATATGCACATCTGGGACACACAAAGTGAGAGCAACCTGATGCAGTTTGAATACTCATATGGACAGAGACAAGTAGCAGCTGTGCAGGTCATGTGCGCTGTGTTTAGGTGCAGGTTGACCTATATACTACTTTTACATTAAAAGACCATAAAGCTGACTAAGCTATTTTAAGCATGTGTGCCAACTAATGCAGAAAATGGTGGCAGTTAGAGGAAATCTATGGTCAACATGCAGCTCAGAGGATGGAAACGTATGCAGCAGTGCCAACGAGATCTACCAGGATGTATGCAGGTCAGGCTTCCACACAGGGAGTAGAAACATGTGACAGGGGAAACTCCACCCCCGCTGGCTTTGTCTCCTTCACAGAATTGTTCTCCATTAATACTGTATAGGTCGCTTGCACAAACACATACAGTGTGTTTTCACACTCACAGGCGTGTACACACTTTATCTGAGTATCAAAGTGCCTCAGCATTGCTCACAAATTCAAAGGGAGAGGAAAGCATTAAAGTGAATCATGGTGACATGGAGCTGCCAGCTGTGACTGCTCCCAAACAAAACAAATGGCTATGGAAAAAAAACAGGAAGTGCAACTGACAGAACATTTCTTTTCATAAATGACCGACAGCTGAAAAATATAAATCAACAAAAAAGTCATACATGACTCAAGCTGACTCAGCGGAGTCACACACGACTCGGTACAGCATCTAGAGACTAACATACAGCACTCTGCACCTAAGGACAAGATGTGGACACAGGAAAAGCAAGTGTATGAAGTGACTGCTTATGGTTAGTATGCATTTGTGTGTGTGTGTGGAATGATTAAATATTGAGTACATAAGAATTTGTTTTCAATAATCACTGAAAACTATTAGAAACCTCAACAGACTGAAAAAAAAAGCTTAAAATCTCCTCCAGTCACAGACGCTTGCTACACCTATCAACCCAAACCCTTGAACCTAACCCACATTCCCAAAACAAATAAAATGCCGGTGTGGCTGCTGTTTCCAGTTTTCTTCTTATTTCTTGTTCTTGAGTTGATTGGCCAACCAATCAAGGCCCTCATAGAGGCCGTCACCGCTGGTGGCACAGGTGGCCTGGATGTACCAGTTACGGTGGCGCAGGGAGTGTAAGCCCAACTTGTCTGTGATCTCTGCGGCGTTCATGGCGTTTGGCAAGTCCTGTCAAAGAGGCGAGTGGTCAGTTAGTGATAAGGATAGTGGTTTCACAGGAGGTGGTGTGAGAGCGGTATCTAACTTCTTATCAAACTCTGTGAAAGAAAACAAATAAGCTTATTTACCTAAATGTAGAACCTCTCTTTTAACTTTTAAACATTCACGACAAAGCAAAACAACCAACATTAGCAACAGAAAGGTAGCATTTGAACATTTGGGTGCCATTGTTTTATAGTCACATAAACTAATAAAATTAATGACTAGTTTGATAAACAATTAATTGTTTAAGTTAAGGCAAAAAATGCCAGGTCCAACTTCTCCAACTTGATGATTGGTTGTGCTTTTCTGTTTCATATTTTTATCAGTTTATCATTGTGCACATGAACTAGACTGTAATGGACATTTTTTTTACCATCTTCTGAATTTTTTTTAATAGAGAAAACAATTATTGGATATTTAGGAAAGTACAGGCAGGTTTACTGATAATGAAAATCATTGTTAGTTTATGGCCATCATTACATCATATACGGTTGAAGTCAGAAGTTTACATACACTTAGGTTGAAGTCATTAAAACTGATTTTTTAACCACTCCACAGATTTCGTAACAAACTCTCATTTTGGCAAGTCGGTTAGGACATGTGCTTTATGTATGACATAAGTAATTTCTCCAACAGTTGTTTACAGATAAACTTTTTTCACTTATAATTCACTATATCGCAATACCAGCAGGTCAGAGGTTTACATACACTCAGATGAGAAGAGTCCAGAAAATAATGTCATGGATTTAGGAGCTTCTGATAGGCTAACTGATATAATGTGAGTCAACAGGAGGTGTACCTGTGGATGTGTTTTAAGGCCTGTCTTCAAACTCGGTACCTCTTTGTTTGACATCATAGGAAAATCAAAAGAAATCAGTCAAGACCTCATAAATAAATAAATATTCCTCCACAAGTCTGGTTCATCCTGGGGAGCAATTTTCAAACACCTGAAAGTACCATGTTCATCTGTATAAACAATACCATGCAAGTATAAACACCACGGGACAATGTAGCCATCATACCAGTCAGAAAGGAGACAGGTTCTGTCTCCTAGAGATGAACATACTTTGGTCTGAAAAGTACAAATCAATCGCAGAACAACAGCAAAGGACCTTATAAAAACACGGGAGGAAAATGGTACCAACGTATCCACAGTAAAACAAGTCCTGTATCGACATAACCTGAAAGGCTGCTCAGCGAGGCACAAACCACTGCTCCGAGACCACCATAACAAAGGCAGACTACGGTTTGCATCTACTATTATTCTGACACTTCACATTCTTAAAGTAAAGCAGTGATCCTAACTGACCTAAGACTGGAAGTATTTATAGGATTAAATGTCAGGAGTTGTGGAAAAACTGAGTTTAAACGTATTTGGCTAAGGTGTATGTAAACTTCTGACTTCAACTGTACATGCTACTGGAAAAAATACAACTAGGTCACAAGTAAAAGATTTGGGAGTTTTTGAGGTGTGGGACAATTTCACATAATGTTAATGATAATATTAATTATATTATGATAATATATGATAATATTAATTAATGTCTTAGTATCTGTTATTCCTGTTCCCCATTCAGCCCTGGATTGTTTTCAAGTTCTTCCATCCTCCTTTCTTTTACCCCCTCTTTTCATGAAGTTATTAATTCAGCATCACATACCATATATACTGAATTTCTAACAGTTAATAATATCTATGAATTTAGATCCTAATTAGTTATATCAACTTAAAGCAGAAGCAGTAATGCACTGTTCCACTGTACAGTTTTAATGCACAAACAGGGTCTATAGAAGAGTCATCAGAAGGAAACCTTAACTGCGACTTTATCAAAAAAAGTCAACATCTGAAATATTCAGAGCAATATCTGAAGATGCCAGAGCCATTTCGGAAACAAATGCTGTGCACACATGATATTAATCTTAAAGCTAGTCAGATTTTAAATGCAATGTGCTGCAAGACAGCCTAAAAATATCTCAGCCTGGAGTGATGTGCAGGAAGAGGAGTAGGTGAAAATTAAATCTGTGACATGAACAGAAACAACTTTTGAAAAAGGCAATTTTTTATGTGTGTCTGCTGTGGCTGTATTTACTTCTTTTCAAATCTAAATTCAACAAAACATTGGATTTGCTCAGAGGTCCCCAAGCAATTATTACAATGGTGTATGCACAACAATAATGGTTCCTTGCCTGTTTGTTGGCGAAAACAAGGAGGACCGCATCTCTCAGTTCATCCTCAGCCAGCATCCTCATTAGCTCCTCTCGTGCTTCGTTCACACGCTCTCTGTCATTACTGTCCACCACAAAGATTAAACCTGAAACAACAAGAAGAACATCCATCCATCCATCCATTATCTCCACTGCTTATCTCGAGAAGTGTTCCTCTGTTTAGGCAGGTGTTAGCTCTGTTTACCCTGTGTGTTTTGAAAGTAGTGTCTCCAAAGGGGGCGGATTTTGTCCTGCCCACCTACATCCCACACAGTGAAGCTGATGTTCTTGTACTCCACTGTCTCCACATTAAACCCTGAAAAGAAGAGTGAGATCAGACACCATGTAAAACAAGCACAGTGGTCTATCTTTAGTGTGCACGTAGATATTTTACTACTATGTGCACCTACCAATGGTTGGGATTGTGGTGACTATTTCTCCCAGTTTGAGCTTGTATAGGATTGTTGTTTTTCCTGCTGCGTCAAGCCCCACCATCAAGATTCTCATCTCCTTCTTTCCTATGAGGCTCTTCAGCAAATTTCCAAAAATGTTCCCCATGATGCAGAGCAGGTTTTTAAACTTTAGTGCTGTTGTTCTGCAATGTCTCAGTTGTTGAGCAGGGAGGGCTGAACTGAAACACAGCAAATAACCATTTAGTATTACTTTTAGATGTGTTGCAGTATTGCAAGGAAAACATTTTTAAAAAATGATGTTGGTCTAAATTATTAACACTTTTCAATAAAAAACTGAATTATAGATAAGCCAAAGTGTCTGTAAGGCCTTTGGTAAGTTAATAGTAAAGGAATTGCTCCAGCTAACCCCCTCGCACCTTAGGAAAACAAAACTAAACATTACACTACCATACCAGAAAATCTCACTTCTAAAAAGCACACCCCAAGACAGGTGCAAAACTATGGTAATTGCCCACAGTCATAATCGCAGTCAGTGCCATGACTCCAGGCTACAGCGCAATCTGTTCAGACCCTCTCTGTTTTTGTTTTTCCTTTGAATGTTAACCTAAAACAACTCAAAAGCCCTGAGAGCACATACAAACTGTCCTACATTACCAGGCCTGGCTTGAACACAAAACCGGAGACAAAGAAACAGAAGAAGGCTACACTTCCATTATAGTCCAGTAATGCTGAGCTGTGCCATTTTAAAATGCAGCACAATGTCACAACATATTGTATGCTACATTAGGTCATGTCAAGTAAATTTTCTTTATATAACCATGATCACAAATTAGCCTCAGAGGACTTTACGATCAGCACAATATGCAGCACCCTCTGTCTTTAGATTCTCACCTCAGATAAGGAAAAGCTCTTCAACAGGGAAAAAGAAAGCCCAGGAAAAGCAACAGAAAATGGATCCTTCTTTCAGGATGGGCAGAATTAGCAATAATAAAAATACCATATTGTGAAACAAAGTGATAATATTATTTGAATATGGTGCAAACACACACTCACTGGCCTCTTTATTAGGTACACCTGTACCATTGTATGCAATTCAATGCAAGACTTCTGCCTTAACATCTGTGTTTATGATGTTCAAAATGTTTCAGTGAAATTGTCATAAATGTAAAAATTAAATTATATGTTTATTACTGGACTACATTATATTAGAGGTGTCTCTACATTTTTGTCCTCCCCAGCTACATACATGAGAGGGTCGGAATATTTGGAGTGTGGTGAGTGTACATGGAAAAATATGCATCACAGAAGACACAAAACGGCTTCTAGGTGCTGAACAGCACTGGTAGGACCAATGAGTGGCTAAAATGCTTTTAATATACAATTGTCAACACAGGACATGAGTCAAATATATTTCCAGTGTCCAATATACACTGTGAGAGTAAGAACTGCACAGTGATTTCACGCATATCCTGTTGTTTTCTTGTTTTCCAGTGTGGGCAAAAAAGACAAGGTGTTTCAATTTATATCTATAGTACTGTATATCTCAAGGCATTCTTATCAAAAAAGTGCCTTGGCCTAATCGTCCTACAGCAACAATGAGAGACTCAATTCAAAAAGAGCACATTTCTATTTTAGATAGAACCTAAAAAGTATGGATGTCAGAGCTGCAGCCCTGTCCATGGTGCTGAAGAGGATCGCGACACTATCGCTGCTCATCCAACACACGACGTTTAACTATCTCCCGGATCAACTATGAGCTCTTTACAACTACTGTCTGGGAGCAGGGCCGCGACACGCCGGTCTGATCATGACAACTTGGCTCCAGGTGACTCAGATTACGTTAGTTAGCCAGGGATGCTACGGTAGGTAATGTTGCAGCTATCCTGCTGTTATCAGCCATTAACATCGACCCCGCACATCTCTGCGTTTTTGCTGAAGATGTATTCTTTATTTCAGCATATAAGATCGATAATTTTCTCGTTTTCTGATCTGTTATAAACTAATATATCATTGTAGTGTAACCATAACCGTTAAATGGATGAGACAAACGGTAGCTAGCGAGAAGGCTATCTGGTATTCTCCTCATTCACTCCATTCATATATCCGCTTATCACGTCAGAAAGCACCATGCTGCCAGCGAGACGCCCGCCGCTGCTTCAGGCCGGAGAACACTGAGGCTACATAACCATCACAGCACAGACAAACACAACGTTCATTTATGGGACCTACATGTATATTCGCAGGTTGATGATAGTACCAGGGTCCTCACTTACCTTGGCTGAGTAGTCCTCTACTAAATATCTCACGATATTTTCCGGGGACAACTCAGCAGTTAACGAGATCTCGCGAGAGTAGGTGTCAAAACCAACCCAATACAGTACTTGAGAAAGGACGATAACGTTTGTATAGGCTAGAGGCTTGTTAACAATTTGACATTGGCTTTTGGAACATTTTCACCGCAGTCCTGATTTGTGTTATAAAACACAGGCAATATTTTTAATACTGTCGCAGTAAAATGGGATCTGAACAGAGATGTGAAAATGGTGTCCTTTGTTTTATTGGCCAGTGATTTACTTCCACATCAGTCTGCCTTGTCAAGACTTAAAATATTATCTCCCATATAATAATTTTACGGATTAATTATGAACACAACTAAGTATAAATACAGGTTGTACAGACCTGATTGTGGTAGCAGCTAACAATTTTTAATAAATGTGTTTCAAGTCCCCTCACACCCATTCCTCAAAAGAAATTTTAGTCCTGATGACTCCACTTTGGGCACAACTCCCCTCACCGTGCATGTCAGCCAGGGCTGAAAGCCTGGGTTCTGGTAATATTACTGGTGAAGAACTGTGCAAAAAACTGTCTTAAGTGTTTTTACTCTATTTTTATGAAGGCTCTTCAGCTTCAGAGAGTGTCACATCTCTGGATAGACAGTAATTGTACCTGTGCTCAAGATTAAAGGACCTACATTTCTTATTGACTTTCAACCCGTAGCACTTACTTCTCTTGATATGAAGACCCTTGAGAAAAATGAGATTTTGAATGAGATTCTGAACATGTTGGACCCACTATGATTTCCTTTATAAGGCAGGAGGGGGTGTGGAGGTTACTGTAGGCACCCTACTTCACAGGGATCAGAGGCATTTGGATGGCATCAAGAACTTTGCATGGCTGCTTTTTATTGATTTTTTTCTCTGCTTTTAACTGTATCCAACCTCATATTTTATCAGACTGCCTCACTAACAGTTTCAACATTGATTCTGGTTCAATATCTTGGTTGAATGACTTTTTTTTATTGAACCAGTCTCAGAAAGTGAGAGTTAAGGGAGTTTTATCTGATGTCCTTTTATCCTCCACTGGCTCCACCCATGGGTGTGTTCTTTCACCTCTTTTATTTGTTTTATATACCAGTGAGTGTCACAGCCATCATAAGGGCAGACATAAAGTTAAGTTTACAGATTATTCTGTGATTATGTCTTTATTTAATGAAGATGATCTTGACCATGGCCCAGTAGTAGATGAATTTAGTGATAGATGTAAATACTCTTTTTTGACAACAAATGTGTCAAAAAAGAAAGGAAATGATTATGGACGTTACCTAATTGCTACTGATCCTGACAACTAAACCCCTTCGTCTGTGTGAAGTTACTGAGTTTTTAGGAAATGGTGAGATTATCTTCAGTATTACATAACTCTTGTGCAATATTGTCATCCTCAGATGAGGAACAAAGTTTAGTTTCTTAACTGAAGTACTGGAAATGATCATGCAATCACTGGCAAAAATATAAATGGTAGAAAACTGTTTAGTGTGACATTGTACTTATGTGTGATGTTACTGTGTAATATGATTCATAATGAGATGATTTCACCAGGTTTTACCACAGAAAATGTGTTATTTATACGAGCCTCGTGAATTTTAAAACCTAGTTGAATTCATTGCTATTTTGGTGCCAACTGAGGCAGAATTTTATGTATCTTGATCATAAACCTATTCAGTAAGATGAATTTAAATTCTACCATGTAGCTGCTTATATGATGCACACATTTGCTTTAGCATATTGTTACATAAAAGATGGATGATCAAGTTTCATGGTTAGACATGAATAAGCAACAAGGTGTGTCAGCTCAAAACCCAGGACATTTATCATTAATGCATTTGTCTTAGATTTTCTAGAGTATTCAGGATGTCTTTCTACATGGTGGAATCTGTGACAGCACTATACTGAAACTGAAACTGAAAATAAGTGATAAAGGTGTGAGTCATAGGTTGCACAAATTTATCAAATGACCATAAATGCATACCAACATGGTCAGCTTTGGAGCCTCCTTGAAGGTCTGGTGCCCCAGGGCTGTTGCCTGCTTTCCTCTGGTTGTTAATTCAGCTCTGCATACACCCAGTACACCGGCTTTGTGTAATAATGAGGTGTCATCTGTAAAATTAAGCATGAATGAACTGGGCATAATCATTTAAGCAACACTGCATTTCGATTAACTGTTTAGTAGGCTAATGTTTAAAATGTAGTTATATGAGATTAAAGGCCCTGGAAACATTTATGTTGTCAGTGAGATTGAAAACAAACATAAACAATATTTTCTGGCAAAGTTAGGACAGTTTTGTTTATTTGCTTATTTATTATTTTGTTTGCTTTTGTTTTTTCTGTAGTTTGAAGTGGCTCATGTTGTGATGTCATGTATTTTTGTGCACCAGTCAGAGTTTAGCTATTTTTGAATGAAATTAGGCTGTTGAAGGTGGGTTTGGGAATGTTATCAGACCACTGTCAAGCAAATGTGATGTGTTTTTAATTGAACTTGTTGCCTATTTATCTTTGGATATATATTGTCACGCAGACTTGGGGGGTCAGAGAGACAGGTTTTCGTGGTCTTTAGTCTATTTTTACAGCATAATTCACATCACTTCCGGGTTGAAGCTGCGTTCTGTCATCTTCACATCTCTGCAGTCCGGTCCACCGGGCTAGGACTGGCAGCGACATGGCGGATGTGCAGCATGTCTGCTCAGAGCCGGGCAGGAGCTGCACAGCGCCGCCCCCAGCGCCTCCGCTTCCCACCCACCACGGCAGCCTGATGGGATGCTGGCGGAATGTGTGAGGCGGGCTCTTTAGGGAGACCCAGGTGTTGGGACCACGTCCGCGGACTGCTAGTTCTTATCGCTCCAGTTTTATAACACATCAGCATTAGCTGGTGCTGAGCCATTTTGGACACAGGGATCGACGGACAGACTGGCGCTATATCGCTCTCACCGCTGCTGTGTTCAGAAGCCTATACGGAAATAGTTGGATGGCAGCTCTTTTGCAGAAGTTCACAATGAAGAGCAGCGTTTTTCTGATTCTTCTCGCCGTTTTCACCTGTGGACTCCTACAAGCAGACGACAGTGCCTCACACGAGCTGCTGGTGGAGACTTTGGTGAGTGGGACACGCGTATTACAATGTAACAGTCACGCTGCAGCGACACAACAGCACTTACACATCAAATGCAACTGTGTTAACACTTAACTCTTCTGACCAAAGGTGAGACCTGAAACTTGCTCTGCACTTTCCAGAATGGGAGACACGCTGCAAATCCACTACACGGTAAGACAGAACAGCAGTCACTTCTTCGTTGTCGGCTTCATGTGTAACAACAATCCAGCCTGCTCAGTGTGCACTGTACAACGATTTGAAGGGAAACCGGACAACACCGGCCCGGCTGATGACGAACGCAACTGTTGTCTATGTGGCAACGTCTGCGTGAACGATGTGGACGCAGCTGTGTTAGTGCACTGACACATATGGATAACAAACAGTTATGCGGTGTGCACCTGGTTGAAATGGCCACTGACTGAACATGGGGCAGACAGAGGTTTAGTGTACCCTATGTTAGTGTGGTTTGTCTGCAGTTAGCTGGTGTGTGGCATCGTCTCTGCTTTTACACCGATGGGGCGGTTCAACACGTCAGCAGTAACAGCTCGTCTGTCAGTGGGGCAGCACCACAACCAGTGAGTGCATGCGCTGTACTGGAGGCTCCTGGTTTTCAGTCCTCACACATGTTGATCTCCAGGAATGTAAAAGCCATTTATAATATGAATTTAAGCTACAAGATAGGGCAACACAATGTAATAGGTCAGTCGGTTTGCTCATTTGACCTGTTGTCATTAAAATTCAGTCAACTCCACTATGTGCCTCTCATGTATTACCAACACAATGGGTTGATAGAACAAATCAACTGATTTTCCTGAAAAATAAATACCTGCCAATCATTGGTAGGTAGACCATTTGAATTTTTTGTATGTTGTTGTAGTCTGAAAGTATGAATTTAACAATACAACCAGCTCACGATTCAGTTCGACACGTTCACACTAACAGTGAGAAGGAAAACTGTCACAATTATTTATTAGTTCTTAGGTATGTAAATTCCCAAAAATAGTTTTCAAACATTTTGTTTCTTATTCAGACATTTCCCTTATTTTGTATGTTAGAGTGTGGCTAATGTAATGTGTAGCTAAGCTAACTGTACTGAATGTCAGGGTCAGCAGCTGGTTGGTTAAGTAAACAGACTGGCCTGTTGTCCCCTCATGCATTCACATAAATTACATAGGAGTCTTGACTTGATTTTGTGATCCATGTTTTTGAATCACAACATATTGTTCCACAATGCATTGTTACACCAGGAACATATGTCATCTCTGGCTGGAGCAACGATTCTAAAAAAAAATTTCGGTGTGCTACAGGCAGAATATTTTTAATTGGGACAGTTAAAATTCTTGAGGATTTTGGAATTGGATTTTAGAACATTAGTAAGTCTTATTAAATGTAAAATCAGTTACACATGTTACATTGTCCATGCACATAAACAACATTATAAACAAATAAAGAATATTTCCTGTATGTGCATCTTGAACCACAGAATAAAGTTATTTTGGGGCTGTATGTCTTTCCTCTGCATCCATGTTGGCTCTATCCTATATTGCCACAGTTATGCCTTTTAATAAATGCTGGCCATGTGACCTGTACATCAAAATAAACCTTACATAAAGAGCACCAGACTTTTAACCAAACATAATTTTAAGATGGTACATTTATAAACAATATAAACAAACATCTCAATGAAACCTATCTCAGAGACAGCTACTATCTCATGCCTCTCAATGTTTTACTGTCCAGGGTAAACTAATGGATGGAAAAGTTATTGACTCATCTCTGTCCCGGGACCCTCTTGTTGTTGAGCTGGGGAAGAGGACAGTGATTCCTGGTAAGTTAAAGAATATTCCTTTTGTGTAGGTTGTGTTGCTCAGTCAGTGACTGATTTGGCTACATCTGGGAGATAACTGCTGGGTGCTGTGTGGCAGGGAATTTGCTTGCCTTGCTGATTGGCTTTGTGTGATTTTCTTATCAGGTCTGGAACAAAGCTTGGTTGGCGTGTGTGAGGGGTAAGTGTATATTAAGGTCCATTGGAGTGAAAGAGCTTAGCATTGGATTTACTTTACAGTTGCATGCAGTCAGGAATCAAATAAAAAGATTCAAAAGTTAACGGTTTTGTGATGGAATCTGAGAAATGCTTCTAGAGGAAATATGTTTTGTATTTGTCATCCAGGCAAAAAATCAAAGCCACTATTCCCTCTCATCTTGCATATGGGAAAAAAGGTTACCCTCCTACAGTTCCAGGTACTGAACACATGCACACGAGTACACACACACACGCTGTTTCCATAACTTCAGGAGACATTACACTGACTTACATTCATTTCTTGGAGACTTAAGCTTGATTTATGGTTCTCTGTTGAATCTACATGGAGCCTACACTGAGTCTACACAAGTGGCCTGTGCCATTGTAAGCAGTTATACTTGTGCGCCGGTGTTTCTGTTTCACGCTGCAATTACACCATCAAAACGGTAGTTGACCGTGGGGTTTCTATGCCACTGTGTTGCATTTCTGCACAACTTACTAACAATGATGACTGAAACTGAGCGGGTCATGTTGAAGTTAAAACTAATAGATGCTGAATAGCAGCTACGTTTACTGAAATTACTGTAACACAGATAAGAAAGTAGATGTTGGAGGAGATGTTCTGTACAACCACTGAACCACATGAGGCACAATTAGGGGGGATTTTCCGTGCTTGTCTGGCTGAGAGACATGAACGATAAAATGCGATATAACCAATCACAACTGTTGCAGTCTGCATCACCATGACGTGTAATTACTGTACATTTGTGGAGAGGTGCATGTCAGGCAACGTGTAGGGTATGAGGCTTAACCTAACCTTATACTACCCATAAACCAAGTCATCACTCTAAAATGTACTCATTTACTTTTTGGGGACTTTTTGTCCCCATATGGACATTGAGTGAAATATACTTGCACATTATGCTACCACACACTTCCCTTCTTGCTATACATAATACAGCTGCATATTTTATACTACAGTGAATTTGACTTGATTTGTCCTAGGTGATGCTGCTCTGGAGTTTGAAGTGGAGGTGATTTCGGTAACACAGCAGACACCATGGCAGAAAATGATCAATGACGTGTTACCCCTTGTTTGTTTGGCCCTGGTGCCCACTCTACTCGGCTTGGTGGGACTGTACCTCTACAGAAAGGCCAATGACCAGAAACCCAGCAAAAAGAAAGCAAAGGATAAGAAGATCAAGAAGAAATAATGACAAGGCACAGAACTATTTAAATAAACATTTTAAATTGTATTTTGTGTTCTTTATGTGTATTTAGTATTATACATGCTTTTAATAGATGTATTCAGACTTGGAATTAAAGTATTTTGAAAATACAACCATTACCTTTAAACTTTGGTGTTTAGAGTATGTGTTGCCCAGCACTAACAAAGAAGTTGCACATTCATGAGGTTGAAGAATCTGCTCATCTGTATTCAGAAACAGCAGCTGAGGCTGAATCTTGTGATAGTGGTGCTACAACCCTAATAAATCTATACAACTTGTAACTATTAGTACGGTTTAAGCAGCAGTTGAGTTACATATTATAGGAGTGCAGAATTATAAACTCTCTTGATGGTGTTGGACTTAACCGTCCTGCATGTTCGTTTCTGAGGAAGAGTCAAAGTCAGAACAACCTTTAAAATATTTATTACAATGTTAAAGAAAAGCAATTACAGAGCTCTGGGTTCCGTCTCTATCTGAAGCCCTGACCCTCAACAGCAAAACCGTTCAACTCGTCTTCAGTACGAGAGGGAACACCTACCCTCCTGGAAACCCAATTTCTTATACAAATTTGAAATGTGCAATGTGGGTTGATCTGGTGCCTCTCATGCTGTCCCATTGGTGTTTCAGTCCGTCCGTCCTCTCTGGTCCAATCATCCAAGACCGCGCCCTAAGAAGGGGAAGAAATCCTATACTGCCTGAATTCCTATAGACACACTCACTTCTTCCTATGTTTCCTACTACCTGCTCCATGTTACTAATTAAAACTGTCTTGCCTGTGTGTGTGTGTGTGTGTGTGCATGATGTTTCTACCTTTAAAGCTTTCTCCTCCACATGCGTCCAGATCTAATCTCTGTCTCACTAACCTGGGAATTCCAGTGACCTGCAACTCCCCTCACTTTTAGCCCAGTGGTGATAATAAATTCACCGTGGACTCTCTTAGCCAGTGCTGTAAATCTAATGAGATTCAGTAATTTAGTGGACAAGACACTAAAATGTTGAACAGTGCTTCGGTGACTAATACAGTAAATATTAACCAGTGGTTCAGTGAACACATAAGGTAATATGTAACTATGTAAACATAACTGTGACATATAAGTATGTAAACTTATGTATTCTAAAATAAAATCTTAACTCTTCTTTTTCTAATATGATAGACTAGTCATACACATACAAAGTGAACACACAGGTTAAATAAGCAACAATCATGGTGTCAATCTTCTACTAAATAAGTACTTAATTCAATAAAATGTTAGAACTAATCCTAGAGCATAACTTTGTTAATAATTTTACTCCACATTGGTGACTTTTACAAAAAACCTGGCAGCAGAATCAAGAGTAAAAATATGTTACAGAGCAACTTCATGTTAAAGTGCAAGAACACTTTTGGAACAACCTGCACAGTTTTGCTGCTATAATCCAACATTTGACATTCGCCTTCCTAAGTGTGTTTTTCTTTGGATCTTTTGTATGTTTTGCATATCATCTTATGCAAAGAAAGTAAAGGGCAGACAATTTGGAAAGAATACCACAGTGTGTAAAAATGGACTAACTACCAAAAAGGTGACATGTTTGGATATGGTACTAGCATTATTAGAGGGATTTAACTAAATAAACGGCTTGTTTTATGAGTAAGAATAGAAAAAGACACTTAAACAACTGAATAAATAAGGCAATGCCAACGGGCTAGTCACAAATTGAGAACGTAACTACACCTATCTATTTTAAAATATGTTTTCCGGGCAATATATATATAATATTTCTTTTTAAACTGTATTCCATTGATTCTACAGGAAGAACTGAAAAAGTTGTTTAGGATTGTTTTATTAGACTGCGTTGTTCAACAGCAAGGACCCTCTGGTTCAGGTTATTGCAGCTCCGCTCACTTAGTGACGTTTGGATTAAACAGTGTACACTGATATACATCCGGGAATAAAATTTTATTAATGTTATTTTTTTTCACATGAAATTGATTTTGTGTGTGTGTTTTTATTGACGTCGAACAAGAATTTTTATAACTAATGATGATGATAAAGAGGGCGGAGCGATTTGCACTACTTGTCGCCGTACAGCCTCTTCCGGTTCTCTTTTCGGCTTCCCGTGCATCATGGTGAGTATGTTTCAGTTGCGGCCGTATGATAAAACCAGAATAAAATGATGTTATATTTTGCTATTTATATATAATCGTGCCTTTATATGCATTATAAATACGTGTCCAAGCCGCAGTGTAGGGGATGTGCATTAGATTTATCGCGAAAGTTGGTAAAAACGAGGCTAGGCCTAATGCTATCCGATAGCAGGCTAGCCGTTTTGTGCATGTGTTCCTTTAAGCGAGCAAAGTATTACGCCGTTGCTAATGTGGTGAGACCGAATGGATGTGGGACAAACGCTAATGCCGTTGTCTCTTGTGTTTTTAATGATTCAGTTAAAATGAAACGTTAAACAACAAAGCACATAATTTACAACGTTAGCAGCCGCTTAGGCAGAGTGTTTAATGAAACGTCGTGCTCACGACAATGTTACAGGCTATTCACTTAACGAAACAAGGATAAAACGCGCTTTGTAAATGACGTTTACACTGTTAATGGTAAATAGGACTGTAGCTTGTATTTATCCTTAATCTGTTGTCACTTTCTGCCAAATTTGAAAGAGCAGTATGGAAATTTGACAGTTATTTTTTCCCACTAATTTGTAAACATTAAATGTGTCTTGTGCCAAATTTGTGTAAAAGTAAGGTCAAGGTCAAAGTGTTTTGTCATATGCATAGTTAGGAAACGTGTTTCCCTGTACATTGAAATTCTTACTTTGCCGTCCACATGAATGCCGCTTAATACAAGTGAAATATAAAGTAGATGAGCAGTAACACAAATCTAAATAGGCAGTAAAATCACAAATCCAAGGCATTTTAAAGCAGCAAGTGAAGGAAGTAAACAAAAATACAACAAGAACACAGTATAATGCAGAGAGAATATATGCTACATGGGAGCTGTGGAGTGCAATTACTCAGCAGTGAGTGCAATTATGCATGTGCAAAATGAGAATGTAAACAGTACAGATGGAATTACATGAGGTAGATCCTGAGTCAGCTGTTTAGGAGTCTGATGGCAGTCAGAAAGAATTTTTTTTCAGTCTAGAAGTCCTGCATTTCACACTTCTGAGCCTCCGACTGGAGGGCAGGGGTATGAACAGTCTGTGCTGGAGGTCCTTGAAGACCTACACACCCTGCAGTGGTAAATGCTTTGCAGAGAGGGCAGTGGAGTCCTGGTGACTTTCTCCGCAGTCTTTACCACTTTCTGCAGACACTTGCAATCCATAGCAGTTGTGCTGCCATCCCAGATAGTGATGCAGTTGGTCAAGATGCTCTCATTTGTTGAATTGAAAAAGAGCAACATTCAAGTGATTTTATATATATATATATATATATATGCACCACTTTTTTGGTGCTTGATAAATTTGAGATCATTAATGATACACCAAAGTATTGAGGTTCACTATTCAACCAGTAAGACTAATGTAGCTTGTACTAACTGTAGCCTTTGTTTACAGACCAAGAAGAGGAGGAATAACGGTCGTGCTAAGAAGGGCCGCGGGCATGTGCAGCCCATCCGCTGCACCAACTGTGCCCGTTGTGTCCCCAAGGACAAAGCCATCAAGAAGTTTGTCATCAGAAACATAGTGGAAGCAGCGGCTGTGAGGGACATCTCAGAGGCCAGTGTGTTTGACTGTGAGTATATTTGCCTTTTTTTTTTGGTCTTCACACATCATCACAAGCTATTTGTCTTTTGCATTTTTATCCTGGTGCCATATCCTCATGAGCTCCTTTCATATGTCAACTCTGCAGCATATGTTCTACCCAAGCTCTATGTGAAGCTACATTACTGTGTCAGCTGTGCCATCCACAGTAAGGTAGTGAGGAACCGCTCCTGTGAGGCCAGGAAAGACCGCACCCCACCACCCAGGTTCAGGCCCACTGTAAGTATCAGTCACTGAACTACACTCACATGGTCAGTTTAGCTTTATGAAGTCTGATTTCATTGTGGATGCTCTGGACTAATCAGGAAAAATACTGGTGTAGCTATTTATGAAGGTATGGTTCGTTTGAAACTAGCCAGAATGTACAATACCAGAACTGATACACCCAAATGAAGCTGGTTATACCTGTGTTTGACAAGTCAGTATTAGGAATGAGAGTTGTATGAATCTAAACCTGACATTTTTCTGTTTAACAGGCTGGTGCACCAAGAGCTCCTCCAAAGCCTATGTAAAACAGAATTTGAAGATGCTGTTCACCTGAATAAATTCTGAAATCTTTACAAAAACTTGAAGTGTAATGCTTGTTGTTCTTAATGGACCATATGTTGTGCAGTTGTAGGAAAAACAGGCCTGTCACATATTTTATTTGGAATAGACTCTTACAAAACTTACAGTAGTTCAAGATGAAATTACGCAAATGCATAATTACATATGGTACATTTAAAAAGGCTCTGCAGTTATTTAAAGCAATATCAGACCATTTACAGGGGTGGAGAGGTTAACAAAGGGTAAAACTTTAGGGAAATAATTGTGCAACAAGGAAAACATTGGAACACAAAGAACCACAACTAGAGTTAGGTATTTTTCAGAAGCGTAGTCTTGAGTTGATGTAGACTATTACGTGGTTGTTAAGCCTAAAATGAAACTTGACTGTAGGCTGAGGAGGTATCGCATACATCAGGTTTAGAAGTACATTACTGTCCAGTGTAGCACATGGGAATTAAAATAAATCTACACCAAAACAATTTTTTGAAGGAAAAGAGGGGTAGAACATGGTGAATTTGCTCCTGCTTTGTTGCAGAACATTTTTTTCCTACAATATTTGTCATACTGAAGTCCAACACAGCTGATGAGGTTTAAGGTTTGCAGGCTGTTTCCTACTTTATAATCAGGTTATTTCTTTGGTTCCTAGCTGTCAGCATTAAAAGTTGAAAAATTGATCCTGGCCAGGGTCAGTGGTGGTTTTCAGTATACTCTTCAACTGTCATATAAAATTTCTGTTACAGCCATAACAATGCGGAGCCTTCTGTAATACGCAGTGCTTGGACTATGGAATTAACAATGGACAAAACAAGCACTGCACTTAAAATGTGAGGCTTTCAAATGTGGAGAAAATGCAGAAAAGACCTCAGGCCCAAGGCACAATAGCAAAGTTGACTACACATACATAACACCAAGAATCACACCTGGGTCTTTGTGCAGATACAAGTTTTTGCCTAACTCTGTCTACGCTCAGTGAAGATGGGTGGATTAGTCAATGCATTTTTTTGCCCATGCAGGCTGACATGACAGTTTCAATAATCTACTATCATGACTTTGGTGTCAGATCATTTACACTAGATTGCAGAAAACTGCATTTCAATATTTTATTATATTAAGGCAAGATAATCAACTTTGGAAGAAACATTTTAACCATCTATTTAGATTTGTTACAATAACCTGTTGATTACCACAGTGCACTGACTTTTTCCTCTTAAATCTCAAATAGCGATGCGCACCAGTCCAAACAAATGTAGCTCAATGTAAAAACTTTACAATTCTTGAAACATAACTGCATTGAGGTAAATATTTACATAAGTTATTTTAAAGGGGAAATCCCAAATGATCTTTTCTAAATGTTTTCTGCAAAACTAAGGGAGGACCAGAACATTTTAACATCTACAAGGATTTACTAACAGAGCAATGAAAAAGAAAATTTACCTTGCAGCTTCTTCCTAATTCACACCATATGTACAAATATAGTCATTTTCTTTCATTTTAATTTTGCCGCTCTGGTAGGGAAAAGTGCTTAGTAGTAGGAGGAAGTGGTTCTTTGGCTCAGCCATTAGGGAACCATTGTTTGGTGTTTACAGAACCACACAAATCTATAAATAATATGAAAACAAAGTACTTTTTTAATTCCTCTTCACAGAAATATTTCAGAGTTTCTGCTCATTTAGACAACAAAAAGTAAAAATCTATACAGGCTTGAGTTCAGTGCACGACAGAACCAAGGAACCACTCATAATGCTAAATAATGGGGCCTTGAATGGTTCAGTGGTTTCTATTTAGCCTACAAAAAATAAAAAATAAACTTTGAAAAACAACTTTTAATGAGGCTGAAAAGATCTATATTTATCAAATGTCAAAATATTCTGATAAATAAATCTTATTCAGTAAGTCAGATTTCTGTCCAGTTAATGAACGCAAGTCAACTAATGATTTTGACTACTGTTGGTATTTTTCCAGCCTATGAGAAGAATCTAGGAGTCAGCCTGTCACAAACATTCTTTTGAGGCTATTTAAAATGATTACATGGAGACAGATCTCAACATGTCCTCTGTAGCAACACAAACTGGGTATTAATTTGTGCTCAGTTCTGTAATTATGACTAATTAAGTCAGGGGCATCCCAGCAGCCGAAGGGTCACAGCATCGCACATCATGTGCACATGCACAGTGCTGACATTTGTCCCAGGACTCTTCCTCCCTGGCTCCCTTATTTCATGCCTGCCTCTCCATGACACACTGGGTAATAAAGGCTGAGCCCCCCTGCCCAAACCCCCCAAAAAATAAACCTGGACACATCAGCCTGCTCAGTACAACTCTGTCTGTATAGGCAAATATTAACTAGCAACTGTATTATTTTAACATGTAAACAGGCAGCCAGAATCACAAGTTGACAGTGGTCGTTCAACTGACACATTTCGTTTCTACACACAATTACCTAAACAGGATCATTTATTATAAATCACAACTGACAAGGCCAATTTTGAACATTACACCTGGTTCACTCACACTAGTGATTTGTGGGCTGAAATGTGTTTAAAGAAAATGCAAATAAAACATCTTTTTTGGGCTTAATCTGCAAGGATGGTTGTAAACTGCCATTCAACACCGCACTCATTCATGCCATAGCAGCATGGGCCAAATGCCATGCACATTTATTCTTAAAAATCTTTACAGATTTGGTTCTTTACCACCACTTTAATAATAATAAATAATAATAATAAAAAAAAAAACAATCCTACTTTTGTTGAAATGAATAGCAATTGTGCAAAGCTGTAAGCTGGAGACTTTATGGTGTCTAGAAAACAACTAAAGTACTTGTATTGTTTTGTACCTCATGATCTCTAACATCACCTACAGTGATTTGTTTCATGACTGTTGGTAGCTCTTGTCCTTCAGTCTAATTGACAAGGTTTGATCAGAGTGAAGAAAGGCACAATACAATGAATAATACCACCAAAAGTATATTTAAATATAGCATAAATAGGTTAGTGTAGGTTTGCAGTTTGATGTAGTAATGAAAGGGAAAGTGTTAGAAGACTTGTAAAGATCACAACTTCTTGACTAATCTCTAAAACTGTGGCAGTGATACTCGTACTCCTTTCCTAGTGAAAAAAACATTCAATTCGTTTTTCTCACATTTGAGAGAAATGCGCAGGTCCTTGATGTATTCTATAAAATAGTTTAAAATAATCTTAATATTCTGGCAGGTATCGTGCAACACGAGCAGTCATACAAAAGAAAAACACATTTCATACACCCCCCCCCCATGGCCTTCACA
>NW_018127969.1:28649-60330 GCF_001952655.1 Monopterus albus | reverse complement strand
CCAGCATGCTCAGTACAACTCTGTCTGTAGAGGCAAATATTAACTAGCAACTGTATTATTTTAACATGTAAACAGGCAGCCAGAATCACAAGTTGACAGTGGTCGTTCAACTGACACATTTCGTTTCTACACACAATTACCTAAACAGGATCATTTATTATAAATCACAACTGACAAGGCCAATTTTGAACATTACACCTGGTTCACTCACACTAGTGATTTGTGGGCTGAAATGTGTTTAAAGAAAATGCAAATAAAACATCTTTTTTGGGCTTAATCTGCAAGGATGGTTGTAAACTGCCATTCAACACCGCACTCATTCATGCCATAGCAGCATGGGCCAAATGCCATGCACATTTATTCTTAAAAATCTTTACAGATTTGGTTCTTTACCACCACTTTAATAATAATAAATAATAATAATAAAAAAAAAAACAATCCTACTTTTGTTGAAATGAATAGCAATTGTGCAAAGCTGTAAGCTGGAGACTTTATGGTGTCTAGAAAACAACTAAAGTACTTGTATTGTTTTGTACCTCATGATCTCTAACATCACCTACAGTGATTTGTTTCATGACTGTTGGTAGCTCTTGTCCTTCAGTCTAATTGACAAGGTTTGATCAGAGTGAAGAAAGGCACAATACAATGAATAATACCACCAAAAGTATATTTAAATATAGCATAAATAGGTTAGTGTAGGTTTGCAGTTTGATGTAGTAATGAAAGGGAAAGTGTTAGAAGACTTGTAAAGATCACAACTTCTTGACTAATCTCTAAAACTGTGGCAGTGATACTCGTACTCCTTTCCTAGTGAAAAAAACATTCAATTCGTTTTTCTCACATTTGAGAGAAATGCGCAGGTCCTTGATGTATTCTATAAAATAGTTTAAAATAATCTTAATATTCTGGCAGGTATCGTGCAACACGAGCAGTCATACAAAAGAAAAACACATTTCATACACCCCCCCCCATGGCATTCACACAAATAAAGGCCTTCATTTTTTTTATGTTACTTGTTCAACTTCTTTCCAAAAACGGTTTTATGTTCTTCCTGTCATTCATACTCACACACTCAGATGTGTCAATTCCACCCCTGTGAAAAACAAAAGTGCATTTCTATTTCATGGACAACCTCTCAAACACATCTATTTAACTTGGACCTGGGTTTTGAGTTTGGTCTGCACTTCACATTTTAAAAAGCAATACACTGTAGAGAGTCAGTGCCAAGTGGGGAAAAAAACTGTGCAGAATGTAACATTTGTTGCATTTATTGGGGAATCGTTTCACAGGAAAAGTGCTTTTAGAAGAAAGTAACAACAGATTCCATTGTAGGCAACTTCACATTTAAGTTCTTTATGTTATTTCTGTTAAAGTGCAAAAAGTTTTAGGTTATGGACCAAAGTCAGATTTGTGTATCAGGTCTGAATCCTGAATTTTAGAGCAAGGCACATCTGCAGATGAAAGAGTGCATTGGCTCTTCATCTACTTCACATTCCATCAAATTAAAAGTGCAATTTAAATAGATATCTTGTTCAAAGTGCACTGAAAATAAGGTCCACTATTAGAACTTTAGAAACATACATATGAGCTTTCCATTAATGCTGATACATACTTGCTACTCAGTACGTGTTTGAAATATTCCTATGAGTTTCATATCAGCATCCCCTCTGGCTCGTGTGCAGACCAAACTCAGCCAGGTCCTCGTCTCAATGTAAAATATTCTAGGTGAAGCAGGTTGTCCACACTTTATCCTCAATCAAGGATGTGCTCTCCACGGACGATATGTGAAGAAAATTCATAGCGGTCCTGACTTCGGTGGCCACAGATGTTACACTCAAAAGGCTGACGAAAACCGTGGCAGCCCATGTGGATAGTAAACATAACATGGTCCAGAAAAAGCACACGGCAATGCTCACAACGAAAAGAGCGCACAGCCCGCCCTTCTCCATCTACAACTCGAAAAGCCTCCCTGGACGTGGAGGAGGGTGCTGTAGGGGAGCTGGGAGTTGGAGCAAGGGAAGGAGGTGGGGGGCCTGGGCGGCCCCCATCCTCTCTGTCCACCTCCCTGTCTTTGGCGTGGCTGGGGCTCTGTCTGTCCCGACTCCTGTGGTGTGCAGTGGACGGAGGTGCTGGGTTATGATTGTTGGGGTGCAGAAGATAATGGCTGTTGTTACTGTGCAGACTTACAGTTGGAGCAGTACTGTTGCATGGCTCATCTGGCATGCTCTCTGTGTCTGTAGAGTCTTGGCAACCATTGCTAGGTGAGGGTGCATGACTTTGACCAGCAGGTGGGTCTTCATGACCCTCTGCAGCCTCCCTTCCCACTACACCTGCAGCTCCCAGCCCAACTCCAGTCCCTGTGCAATCCAGCCTCAGGCCTAAAACGACGGGGGTATGCGAGGAGTTGTGCACTGGCCTGAGCTCTGATAAACATGAAGCATGAGTGGTGGGATGGTGTAGAGGCCTTAGTGTGTCTGATATACCTCCTCCATTTCCTGCTATGCCTGCATATTCTCCTCCCAGACCAGTAAAGTGTGGTGCTTCAAAGTCCCCTCCGTGCATCTCCCCATCTTTATCCAAACCAGCACTGAGCTCATAAGGTGCATCTCCGAGGTTGAGGCGTATGTGCTTCTGTCCTGCAACAGAGAGATACAATCTTATAATATTGTACAATTAAAGTCTGTGGAAGGCATCACAACAGCAAATATATTAACATTTGAAAAACTCATCCAGATAACTGAACAACTTGCCAAATTTTTTGAGGTCCTCTGAATACCATGATGACACTTACAGTCTTATGCAAAAGTTTAAGCTTAAAACCATCAAGTTTTAGCTTTGTTTTTGTTGTTGTTGTTAAATGACTCAACTAAGCTATAGCAAATTATAGAACTTGGGTAAAAATGAAAAACATCCTAAAAACTGGTGGTTACATTTTTAGGATAAAAAGAGGAGTCCTAAGGCACCTGGTATGCAATTCAAACAATGAATGCTGCTTTCTGAGTTTTCTCGAACTGTCTACACAGAGCCCAGATGCTCACCTACAAATTTTTGTGGTGTGGACCTCTTGCGTTTGGTGGTGATGTTGGTAAGCCGATCGATAAATGTCATCTTGTCTGAGGAGGGCTGTAGCAGAGAGTCTGGTATAAACTCTAGCTCTCGCATCTCCTCTCCTGCACAGAGTACAAACAAACTGTAATGTCATTTTTTGGGGTTGTCTTATTGCTCAGACAGTATTTATCTCAAATGTTCAAACTATATGCTGGTTTTCATTAGAATCTAAACCACCTTTTGGATATACAGGAAAAATGACTGTAAGTGAGGCATTCTGTGCACTACCATGTTAAGGAGCCACACTACATTTTTATATTAGACACTGATACAATCCTTTAGAAACTGATATTTACACCACCATATTGTGATTTAGATTACTGTCTTATCTGACAAAATGTTAACTTCAGGTATGTCATCTCCATGAATTTTATGAAACACATACCTAGATTCTGTGCACTGGATAGCTGCTGTGACTCCAGACTCTGTAAGTAGCTGTGGCATCGCTCACGGTGCTCCTCTAGGGTGCTCTGCTGTTTGTAACTACGGCCACAGTAATTGCACTTATACGGTTTCCCTACCGTTGGAGCGGACACTGAGGGTACAGCTTTGAAATTGGCATTTACCAATGACAGCTGTTGCTGTGCATCAGATCTAACGAGCTGATTAAGGTCTGATACCTTGTGAGAGACTTTGAGACTCTGGAACTCTTAGGGTGCCCAAACTTTTGCACCATGCCATAATAATGTTTTTATTTTTTATTTTTGTTCAATTTATGGCATAAGAAGTAACTATGCATCACTGTTTGCTGAAAATATTGTGCATTTTTTCCATTTCCAAGAGAAACTGTGTTAACATCTGTTCAAATAAAAAATCACCAAAATCTGTTATTTATCAAGGGGTGCCTAAACTTTTGCATAAGACTGTACTTATGTCACTGTTAAGCTTAAAACCATCAAGTTTTAGCTTTGTTTTTGTTGTTGTTGTTAAATGACTCAACTAAGCTATAGCAAATTATAGAACTTGGGTAAAAATGAAAAACATCCTAAAAACTGGTGGTTACATTTTTAGGATAAAAAGAGGAGTCCTAAGGCACCTGGTATGCAATTCAAACAATGAATGCTGCTTTCTGAGTTTTCTCGAACTGTCTACACAGAGCCCAGATGCTCACCTACAAATTTTTGTGGTGTGGACCTCTTGCGTTTGGTGGTGATGTTGGTAAGCCGATCGATAAATGTCATCTTGTCTGAGGAGGGCTGTAGCAGAGAGTCTGGTATAAACTCTAGCTCTCGCATCTCCTCTCCTGCACAGAGTACAAACAAACTGTAATGTCATTTTTTGGGGTTGTCTTATTGCTCAGACAGTATTTATCTCAAATGTTCAAACTATATGCTGGTTTTCATTAGAATCTAAACCACCTTTTGGATATACAGGAAAAATGACTGTAAGTGAGGCATTCTGTGCACTACCATGTTAAGGAGCCACACTACATTTTTATATTAGACACTGATACAATCCTTTAGAAACTGATATTTACACCACCATATTGTGATTTAGATTACTGTCTTATCTGACAAAATGTTAACTTCAGGTATGTCATCTCCATGAATTTTATGAAACACATACCTAGATTCTGTGCACTGGATAGCTGCTGTGACTCCAGACTCTGTAAGTAGCTGTGGCATCGCTCACGGTGCTCCTCTAGGGTGCTCTGCTGTTTGTAACTACGGCCACAGTAATTGCACTTATACGGTTTACCTACAGTTGGAGAGGAGACTGAGGAAGAATCATGATTATTAATGCCTCAACATGTGTATATTTAATTGAAAATCTTACTCATCAGGCTTGATTCTGTCCTACCTGCATGAGTGCGAAGATGACCAGTAAGCGCATCTCGTCTTCGACAGGCATAGCTACAGAACGGACACTTAAAGGGCTTCTCCCCTGAGTGCAGCTTGATGTGGCGGAGCAAATTACCTTTTTGTGTGAAGGAGGCACCACACTGATTACATTGGAATGGTCGCTCACCTGGGGGTAGATCAAACCTGTCAGCCCAACTTCTCTAAATACATTTAGTGTCTAGCATAATCTCTTAACACCCAGATCCATCTGATAAAGTGGACTCAGAACAACTTTTTTACCCCGCTCATCATAATTAATGGTCAGTTTCAAATACATTTGCACAAACCAAGTTCCATCTCTGCAATACTAATGCGGATATGGAACTTGGTTTGTGCTGTTCTAATGATTCCACTTTATCAGATGGATCTAGGTGTTAAGAGATGCATTAGTAATATTTGGAAAATGTTACTAATGCAAATCTTGTTTTCCCCATTTTTTTTAACTGCATTGTATCAACAAAAAAAAAAGTCAGTGTAGCAGGGCACACATCAAATGTATGTGCAAAAAGATGTCTCTAAGACAATCAAAATGTATGTTTCAGTTAAATGACAATATTCAAGATAATTTCTTTAAACTAATTTCTTTGACAAAAAGCATAGGCACAAAAGCATATTAATAGATGATCTAAATTATACTGATCAGTCACCTGTATGGCTGCGTTTGTGCACCATGAGCACATTAGGTCCAATGCAGATCATTCCACAGACATCACACTTGAGCTTTCCATTTGGCAGTCTGGTGGCTCCAGTTGGCATTGTTTCAGGACTGGTGAGCTCCCTGTAGCCTCCGACAGCCTCAGAGCCTTGCTCCAGGCCTCCTTCCTCTACCCGCTCCCCTCTTTCCTCTTTAGTACTGCGAGCTAGGTCTTCATCACTGTACAACTCCACTTTAATGGAGTTGGCTATAGAGGTACAAGTGCAAAAATAAAGAAGGCTTTCAATGAGATAATCTATCAACAAGCATATTACCAGACATAACAAACACAGATAATAGAATGAGCATATCTTTTTACATGTCATTACTTGAGTGATGAGAGTAAGGTGTCTCAATAACTTAATCTCAGATTGACATGGACAGATTTATTAAGAGCAATCTGAATAATAAAACAATTTGCTCCCCTTTGCACAAGGTTTAAAAGCATTGTAATTCACAGTAAATGTCACAAGCGGTTCCATTATACATAATGGCAGTTGTTAAATATGTGAAATTACAATTTGGCACTTTGATTAACCATTACATAATCAATTTTTGGGATTCACAATTATTTTCTCACTGACCACTTAGGGAGCGACTAGGAGAGGTCTCTTTGCTGTTGGGAGTGCTCACTATTGGACCTCCAAGGGCCCCAGAAAACTCTCTTTCCATTGACGAGTCTCCACTAGCTGCAACCAACAGAATACACAAACAAGAGTTATCTGAACAACATGCCAGCCTTTGAAGACATTTATATCCGATGCAAAAACCAAAATCCTACCTGATATGTAAGACCGGCCATTGCAGTCATCGACATCCATACTAGTTCAAACCGAATACTGAAATAACAGTTAGGTCAAAGGTTAAGATAAGGTGAGTTTTCTCTCACACACCCAAGCACTGATTCACTCATACATAACTGAACATAAATTACATGTCCGCAACCTTATTTGAAACAACAAGAAAAATTCAGTAGTGATAGGTAACATCACATCATGAAAGGAAAAAATATGTACGTTAAATTAATTTAATACTGATAACGAAAATAACTATAAGCTAAATGACATCAGACACTTCTAATCACCAAAACTAAGAAAACACTAAAACCTAGCTTGACTGTTTGCTAACCACCGTTAACCTTTTGGTGCAATTTAGGTAACATTAAGGCCATGGATTCTGAACAGCACCAATATTTAAGTGCAACACTGTGCAAGCTTTGACATAGTAAATGTGCTAAGGATTCGCTGGTGTGGGTTACCAAAAAATAGTTAACTGGCAGCTAAGTTAGCGCCAACTTTAACCTTAGCAGCCAACAACTAGGCTGACTCATGACAGCACTGATAAAGTAACTTAATGTTACGTTAATCTAACGTTAGGCTCATCTGAGACAAATCAGTATGAGATTCAGCATAACGCTTGCGTTGCCAACAATTATACAGCGCTGGTGTTGAAGTATAAACTTCACGAGTCGGCCTTGGTGGCTAACATTAGCTTACTGCATGTGATGGAAATTACCGTTAGCCAAGTTAGCTAAACTCAACATAACGTTACAACAGTTTGCCATTCTCGACAGCTTACTGAAAAGCATGGAGCAAAGTTACAGCATGTAATATGGGTGATGACCCAAAGGTGGATAACGCTGACTTTAAACATTAATTGGCTAACACACTAAATTGGCTATCCAAGTCTCTACGACTCCTTGTTTAACGCTAACATAACAAACCTACGCTAGCCTGAGCAACCTTGGCTAGCTCACCCCCACAGCTGGTGTTTCCTAAACGGTTGCTATGGCACCCACCGCCTCCCAGAATGCTATGGTTAGCCAGCTAGTGGTTAGCTAGCTAGCTAACGTGCTCTCCCTGAAGACTGTAAGATGACTTTTACAACAAAACACAGTGAAGACAGGCAACTATAAAAATACTTTTTAAAACTCATCCAATTTTCCAAGTAACTATCGCATTACCTGTCCCCCAGGGCCGTTTCAGTGAGGTTATTCTGTATTTTCATCTGCCTGTTTATGACGGTAGCATCTCCCGGCAGCGTTTACCTCCAGCTTCAAACTATTTCCGGTTGGTCTCAAATACAACTGTCTATCAATCCCCAGCACTGAGTGGACTTGGATAAACTTAACCTCTAGAGTCCTGAGCTTTGGAAACCCAAGCTGTGCGGTCCTCATATGAGGACGCAGGGACTCTAGAGGTTATTTTATTCAGCACATACACATGTAAACAAACATCAATAACATGAATGCACTTTATAGTGACTGATTAATTGAGATTATTTTGTACAGCTTTTCCAGTTGATAAGTGGCATGGATATTGTTTAGAGCTGCAGTAGTCTAGTTGATTGTGTAGACATATTTATATTGAACCACACCTTATTATCACTATAAGATTAGAATTATATTTCCAAATATTTGAAAATTTAAATGCATATTCTCTGCTTAGCCAATAAACACTAAAGTAGTCACTAAATGCTTACCTTGCCTTGTCTCATTGGAATTGTGAATTGTTAGTTCTACAAAAGAGCAGTGTCACATATAAACTTTTCAGATTGTTTCATTTAAATAACTGGTCAAAAGTAGAAGAAGTAAAATAATCTGATTTCACAACAAAGGAAAGATTGGAGAAGTCCAAATATTAATACAAATATGTGGAGCTGAATATTATTTTTGCATCAACCTCTACCATTAATCATCTCAAGGCCCCCCAGATTTATCTTGAGACCCTTAAAAGGGACTGTTGAACCTTTACAGTAAGTTGAAAACAAATTAACTGAAATATTTAACCTCATATAAAGTAGTTAAAAGTAGCTACATTTTGACCAGCTACAGTAAATGCTGCTTATGCACGGATCCATAATGTCATATATTATTACACAAGCCATTTTCAAGTTCTTTACTTTTGATGTTTAAATTAGCCTGCATTTTACAAATAATACTTTGCTACTTTTTCTTAGGCCTAGACTTTTTGGTACTTTCACTTCAAATGGTGTACAGTATATAATACTTAGCAAAGGTTTTGGGCACTTTAAATATCTATATTCTCAACCATCAAACAATACCATCAGGGGTGCATACAGTCAAATTCGTTTTGCAGCATGACATTTTCCCCAAACATAGGCTACAGAGTTGAAAAGAACTATGGTATTTTCACTGACAAGAAAATAGAACAGGACACAAGAAACTGTCATCAAATGTAAGAGTTGGTGCTGTTTCTAAGGGCAAGGGTGGTCGCAGCTAACATTGATTTGACTTAGTTTTTTGTGTTTACTACATGTTGTATAAAGTAGGAATATATAACATATGTTCTTGACCATATTTTTCAAAGCCTTATCTCTTAATATTTAGTACCTAAAACATTTTCATAGCCTATAACCCGCATTAATATAGCCTATGGTTACTTTTTCTTCTGTTCAAATGAGGTTGTGGCTGAACACCTTTTTGTTTATATTTAATAACTCATATTGTTATATAACTAAAACAATCCAAACCCACGTATGCTGATATCAAGGACTGTAAATATTCACTGGTGTTTCTGGCCTGAACGTCAGTCTGGAAAAGCCTAAAGGATGGTAGTGAGAAAGCTGCGTGAACGTACAAAGACTGACCTCTGCTGTACAAAGTGGCCAGAAAGCTCTTCTCTGCCAGGTCTGACGTATCCGTTCGGTTTACGACGGTGTGTGCTTACACAATGACAGTTTCCGTCAGTTTAACTAGCGAATTGTAACCGCGCTGAACAAGCTCTTTGTCGTTTCTAACTCCAGTTTAAACGAGAATTTCATCATTTTGAACTATCGATCGGTATCGATTACTATATCAGATACGGAGAGAGACCGTTTTTTTTTAGATAAGTACAAGTAGTACTTGCTGTAGTTAAACTTTGAACTTTCAGCTAGAGGCCCAGTGGAGAGCTCGAGCGGCGGCTTCGAAAAGTTTGTTGTTGTCACGTGACGCTAGACGAATGCGGCGATAAAAGTTTGTTTAGCTAGATAGTAAAACTAGGTGGCGTACTACATTATCAGACCCCAGTTGAACACCGCTTTCATCACAATGCCTCAACCAAAATATCGAAAGATTGCTGTTTTAGGTTACAGGTCTGTAGGTGAGTAAAGCACACAAGCTCGCGCACAGCTAATGTTATTCGGCTAGCTGGCTAAGAGGCTAACGTCCTGGCTTTGTTTTCCTCCTGAGTGTATCTGAATCACACCAATGACGCTATTTTATCTTTGTCCGCGTTTCTTTGCGTTAGTTACATGTTTTATTCTGGGCAGTTTGTGCCCGATCTTCTCCCAAAATCAGTCATATCTTACTGTGTAGTTGCAGCCATATGTTACTAGTTGTAAAGTGTTCTGTGAAAATAAATATAGCTCAGCCGGTAATATGCTGGTAGAGAGCCAAGTGGTGTGTGTATCTAAACTTTGTTTTGGTATGTCAGACGTAAGTATGTAAAGTCCAGAATATAAGAACGGCCTGTAACCATATTTAACTTTATATTATCTGAACACCAATCGTTTATATTATAAAATCCCTCTGTGTGTCCAGTGTTGCACCAGCTTCTGTGACCCAGTTAGCACATCATCTGTATTGGCACAGCAACAGGTTTTTTTTTTTAATATTCTAATAATAAATTATTTGTATTCCTCTATAATATTTAGATAAAGTAACACATTTTGACTGCTGCAAGTAAATAAATAAATAACTTCATATATACATCAAGAGTCATTAAATGTATGTGGTATAAACATTTTTTTTCATGACAGTATAGTAGAAATTCCCAGTCAAGTCACAGAAAATGATGTAACACTTAACTGATGTGTTAAATGTGTTGAAATGTTTTGTTTCATGTAAACTGGCATAGAATTTGTGTGATTTACTATTGTGTTTTTTTAATGTAGAGGATTATAGTGGAAAGTTTTGATGGTTTTAACAATTCATTAAAATAGTAGGAATACAACCATGTAATGTTTCTTTGCCCTGCACAGGAAAGTCATCTCTTACAATACAGTTTGTGGAAGGACAATTTGTTGACTCTTACGACCCCACCATTGAAAACAGTAAGTATTAGAATTGCAAAAGATATTGCTGATCAAGGTAAATCTCAATGAATTTTGTTTAATATAAGGAAATGTAAAACAAATTCATCTTGTTTCCCAGCCTTTAACAAAATGGTCAATGTGAATGGTCAAGACTTTAATCTTCAGTTGGTTGACACAGCTGGACAAGTAAGTTATTCATGTACAACCATAAGTGATAGAAACACTGAACTCTTAATCAACTTTTTTATGTATTAAATCCCATTATTTAACTTTAGGCATTGCTGTTAATTCGGGGTGTGACGATACACTTAACCCACGAGATGAGATGGTACACAATACTGGATTCACAAGAGCGAGACAAGACAATATTTTAACACTTTTTAAGAAATCTTCAATGATGAAATATGACTGGAAAAATAATCATTTGACAGAAAGTGCCAAAATGCAAAACAATACAAGTGCATTTTGAAATGTTTTAACTGATCCTTCATTTCTACTTTGAGTATGAATTATATGCAGTAAAAGACAACAATATGCAAGTACTGCAAAACGTTTTGCCACAAACTCAACTGACTGGATTCTTTCCTGTATGATTTCACATGAGTTTCTTGGTACTTTATAACTGTGCATGAACTGTGCATGAGCTTCTAACTTTTAATTGAAGCTGTGTGTGCCCTTCTTACTGTTATGCTATTTTCACCCTTACCACACCACACTGGATGATGACATCATTTGCCAAAGGCTCTGTGTTGACCAATCAAGTAGAAATATCATGTTTTAATATCGCAAGATCTTGTGGCACAAGATGTCGTCACACCCCTACTGTTAATTTCAAGTGTACTTGGATTTCACGTTGTTAAATTGTGTATTTGTTGTTTTGTACCAGTTGTACTCAATGAGGATATAATTCCACCCCTTTTTCTAGGATGAGTACTCAATTTTTCCACAGTCCCACTCAATGGACATCCATGGCTATGTCCTTGTCTATTCAGTGACTTCCATGAAAAGGTGAGTAGACGGGTGTGTTTTATTCATCTGTGGATGAAATGTTGGATACACAGCTAAACGTCTTAAAGCTCTACATTAGGTAGAAAACACTGTGTGTCTTACAGCTGATAGCAGCATTGTGTTTTAACATATACAGGTTTTACAGATTCCTAGCACATTATTCCTAAACCAAATAGATTTCTAAGGGTTGGAACCTCTTATATATTCCAACACAATATTGGTGCTTTATTCATCTGTAAAGATTCTGTATAATAGGGTTCTTGAACTGGCAGATTAGTTAGTATTAAGTAACATACAGGTTAGAGGTACATACTGACTACTCAGTTCAGTATTTTAAAGTACTTTGATGTCTCTCTGTTTAGTTTTGAAGTTGTGCAGGTTCTACATGACAAGCTGCTAGACATGGTTGGGAAGATTCAGTAAGTATAGTTGGTTTTTTTGGATTTTTAAAATTCAGCTTTTTCATAATTGTAATATTTGCTTTTCCAAGGGATTCTGGTCTTGTTTCAACCACAATGTTTTCTTTTTAGGGTTCCAACTGTTCTTGTAGGTAACAAAAAAGATCTTCACTTGGAAAGGTAATCAAAATGATCAAAAGTTTTCAGAATATAAACTAATAATATTGTTTCTATCACATATCAAAATACACTACACAGCAGCACTCAGGATAATTCAGCAGTAAATACTTGTTAAATGGCAAAAATAGCCCTTTCTTGTTTTGCCGAGGATAAGTTTGGTGATATTCTGCATGCTTCTTAGTGTCAACAAAATCAACAATTAATTGATAAAAGCTAACAATTAATTCTCAGCAGGTTTTACCTGTGTTATCAGAGCCTGATTGAGCTTATTTTTCTGTGATGTTTACTGCAGTTTTTGTCCCAGAAACTATTAAATACACATCGATGAGCCACACTGTTGCACTGAGTGCATATTCCTTTGTTAGGATGGGCATACAGTGTATTTATTTTAATCCCATGTACCGGTACACCGTCCTGCTTCCATAGGTACTCGGTAGAGCACGGAATATGAGGCTCAGAGTTGTCCCAACCAATACACTGTTTACCCCGTTTGACTAACATTTGCCAAAAACTAAAGTGGCAGGCTGTTATAGGAAATTACTTTTTTAAATTAAATTAAATTAAAAGTAAAGTACATGGAGTATATGTGACCTGTTTTTTAACATCTTCAAGTGGAACATCTGTAACTGAGAGCCACAGCCAGGCTGGAGAAACCTGAAAGTATTAAGAGCTGGACTAACACATTGTTGGGTTTGGTCTTTTTGTCAAATGTATTGACGGTAACAAATATAGAATATTGCCAGTTTTTTTTCCTTAAATGAAGTCCCACATACTTTTCTTGGTCTCTGTCAACTTTTGTCACCACCCATTCAAACACTCCTTAAAGCTACAGTATAAAACTTTTTCCAAATATTTTTGTTGAAGAAATATGTTTCAAAACTTGTCTTAATGTAGAGAGGCGCTATCCTGTGACCCAGACTCATTGAGCAGAGATATTAGCTTTTAAAAGGTTTTGAGCGGGACCTCTAACCAATCACAGATTTTAATTTCTGCGTGATCAATAGGTTTTGTTACATTCTCATTTCTTGTAATTTCATAACGACAATTAAATGAAGAGCTGGGCAGAGCATAGCAGATCACAGTAGAGCATAGTGGGGCAGGGAGAGGGATATTGTAGCTGTAAAAAGAGTGCTCTAGGTCTGTGTGTGTGTGTATATGTGTATAAAATGAAAGTTTTATTTTTCATCAAGAAGGCTGCACTGAATTTTCCACAGGGTTATCAAGCCAGAGGAGGGAAAGAAACTTGCTGATTCCTGGGGCGCTGCATTCATGGAGTCCTCGGCCAAGGAGAATGAGGTGATGATAAATGTCTCTTTGAATAGCTTGTCAGCATAGGCCAGATACCATTTCTAACATAGATTTACATTGTGTTCGTTCACTGCAGACTGCTGTTGAGGTTTTCAAGCGGATCATTTTGGAGATGGAGAAAGCTGATGGAAATGCGGCCCCAGAGGAGAAAAAATGTGCTGTTATGTAAAAGTGTATTCAAGACATCAGTAAGCTCATTTGCTGAAGACAGGAGGCACAGCTTCACCAGCTGGCCGATTGTGACCTCACCAAGATCAAGACACTGCAGTGGAACTTTTCTGCTCCGTTGTAATACCAGATTGATTTACACAGCAAGGCAGTTGCCTAGACAGTTGATAAACTATCCCACTCATTGTAACCACAGGGAGAAATTTCTTGCAGCAATATTCATTTTTGTTTTAGATAAAGATGCACTTTCAGTGAACATGTTCTTTAAATATTGAAATGTAGTCCATGACTAGGCAAGAACTTGATTTTTGAATTCAATCAAATGCTGAGAAAACAAGTGAAGATTGACAAACCTTGTTAATTGCATCAAAAGTTTTCACCAATGTATTAGGAATAACTGCTTGGAAGTCTGATGTTTGAGACATATTTGGCTTGTCTCTAAACTCTGAGTAGTTGATGTACAGTGAGGGATGGTTAAAAAACCTTTTTAAGTACAGTTGTATTAATTATTTCAGCAGGTTTTTTTGACAGTGATGCAGTGTCATAGTTCACATTACTTTAAATGTGGATTTCTTACAAGTGGTGGATTTCTTTGAACAGTCTGAAATGAGATTTCACGTAAGAAATTTCGCTGTGGTTTCATAGGTTCTTTTCACTGTAATTTTTATCACCTTATTTTCAGGTACCTTTCACTAATGAACTTTTGAACTGTCTCTTCAGGGGGGAGGAATTTTTTTTTTTCTTTTCATATTTAACAACACATTTTAACCTGTTCTGCTAAGCAGATGGGCCTCTCCCATTGTTTCTACAGTTTAATTTCTCCTTATTCACTGTAATATTATCTTGTGGATGCCCCTCAGAGAAATTTAGTATAGTTTGGAATAGGTCTGTGGCATTTACCAGTTATGGTTATGGCCTTTTTATACAATATAAGTAGAATCTTAGAACTTTGTTTGACTGTTACTGAGTGACCCACATTATTATGAAAATTGTTGAGTTACAATTTGCCTTGTAACACTGCAAGACAATTTAAGTGGCTCAAAGCCATGGAGGTATCATAGTAGTTTTTGAACTCGTGGTTTGAATTGTTGGTTCACACAGGCGTGATCAAACTTGGCCAGGATGGCATTCAGCCCATTTAATTCATATTGTGGACTTGCATGGTCACTGTCAGACACTTAAGATCCTCAACGACTTGTTTAGCTCATGTAGCCTTACGAAAACTGACAGTCTGGATTTTTCCCCTCATAATTCGCATGTTGTACATGTAGTGGATAATTTGAACTTTGCTGAGTAATTCGTTACTTGATGGTGGTTGAACACAAGCTGGTGATGCTGTTCCTTGTGCCTTGCAGTTCTTCAAATTCCCATCTGCTTCCCTTCATGACTTAAGGTGCTTTCCCCCCTCTTCCATGCAGGTGATGGTGTTCACTTGAACACTAATATTAAGTCGATGTTAATTCAAAAATCTTGCTGTAAACAGTTTTGTATATGAATAAATCGGTTACTCATTTGATCTGGTGTGCTTATTTTAGTTGCATTATTTAGGTAGCTAACACGGTTCTGTACCGGAAACAAATTCCTTGTGTGTAACATACTTGGCCAATAAAGGTGATTATCCTTATCCTATGCAGAGCCACCAGTAGCACCGCATTGTCGTTGATGTAAAACAGCTGGTCACTTTTCATTTGGGTAGCTGTAGATGTACATCAAATATGTAGGCAGACATCATTGGTGGTGATTATGGTCAACGTGGTCTGTGGTGCGGTAACACTACATGTACTACGGTAAGGACTGCACAACCATTCAGGTTGCGAGCTGTAGCGGAAGGTCTAGCTGTGCAAGATCCTGACAGTTGTACGCGAACTACAGGGAGGTAATAAGGCGAGGGAAGCAGTATGGAGTGTGTAAGTTATCTCTACTGTAACTTCATCTTGTATAGCTCGGTAGCTTTCTAACAAGCCTGCTTCACCTAAGTTAACTAACGACTCTTCCCCAAGCATGCTAACGATTTCAGCTAACTCACGAATGGTAAAGATAGTTGAGTCTAGCTCGATTGATAGTAACGCTAAGTTAACGTTTGTAAGCCGCTAAGAAGGCACACATCTTGCCCGTCTAGAATGTTAAATTAAATATGGTTTCAACTCAGGTGCCAGCGCAAATATTACTAGATAATAGAAATACCATATATAGTAATGTTGTGCAATATAATGTCTCACCAGGGTAACAGACGTAAAAGGCAAAGTCGAAGTGAAAAGTCACCTCGACGAGTTGAAGTTAACAGACCGACACTAGCTAGTGCTAATATGATGCTAACGATACCATTATGGCCTTATGGTGTCTCGTTGTCTTTGTTACAATGGATACAACTAGTTCTTTGTTGTAGTCTAATGTTTAACAACATGACTGCAGTATGTACACTAACGTTAGTTAGTGGTAGTAACAATATTGTTCAGTAGCTAACGTTACATCCCACAATTGACGTCATGATATATATGAGGCAATGTGCAGTATATTTTGAGTCTCATCCGGTTCTAGGTAGTGGACTTGTCAATTTCGAATTTTACTCAAGTGAAAGTAGCTTACATACATTTTATAGAATGATCCATTTCAGAATAATATTAACTTATACAGTCGGATTATAATTATTTATGTATTAAGAAATTTGATTCTGCAAAGTAATTACTAACTAAAGTTGTCAAAAGAGTAATAAGTACAACATTTACCTTTGAAATGTAGTGGAGTAGAAGTAAATCAGAAGTACCTTGAAATTGAACCTAAGTACAGTACTTCAGTAACTATACCTACTTTTGACCACTGCTTACCACTTAATTTTACCTAAACCCAGCCATCCTAATATGAACCTAAATTGGCAACAGCATTGTAGAATTTGAATGACATAACCTTCAGCTATGTCTGGTTGTGACTGATCATAAACATTTGAAACCTTATGTATATAGCCTTACTGGGTGGGCCAATCAGTTCTTCTGCCAGTAACCCCTGATGGTTGGGGATTATTCAACAAGATTACACAGACTTTTGTATAATGTGCTTTTTGAATGACGGTACTTACCTTTTTACATTTGCTAGTTCTGGACTTTGTCTAGACAATCTGAATATTAATCACTTATATTGTTTTCTTTCAGATACCCATAACTATTGATGATTTTGAGGGAAAAAAGGATGCAGTCATAGAAGGTAGGGGACAGGAATGAATCTTATAAGAGCAAACGGAGAAACAGTGAACGTGTTCTCAGTGGTTTATCTCTTATTGCTTCAGACTCAGAGAAGAATGTGTACACCAGATTTATGAAGTCGCACCGGTGTTATGATCTTGTACCCACAAGCTCCAAATTGGTTGTGTTTGATACATCACTCCAGGTAAAACAAAATCTTTAAATCTAAAAAGAATGTAGTCTTGTCTCTCAATAGCTAATTCGGATGAGAACTTGATGTGGTCTGTTTTTTACAGGTCAAGAAGGCATTTTTTGCTCTTGTTTCTAATGGGGTAAGAGCAGCACCTCTGTGGGACAGTAACAAGCAGTGCTTCGTTGGTAAGAGTAATTTTCATTTCACTCTGTATCACTCTGAGACTAAGTTCAATAATGGACTGATGAAATGCTTCCAATTCTGCTCTGCAGGTATGCTAACCATCACAGACTTCATTAACATTCTTCATCGGTATTACAAATCTCCATTGGTAAGATGTTTACCGCCCTTCTTAAACTGCAAAGTTATATTGGCACAGGTAGAGTTTTAACTACTTTGGTGCTGAATGTGTCCATGCTCTTTTTTTTTTCCTTTGTTTCAAGACCTTGTCTTGACCTCTTTCTTGCTTCCTCTTAAAGACATCAACCCTTCATCTTTTTGTAATCTTTCAGGTTCAGATATATGAATTGGAAGAACACAAAATTGAAACATGGAGAGGTGAGAACTTTAGTGAATATGTCATTTATTCTTCAAGTAACCTTCAAGATAAACTATATTGTGTGTTCTTGTTTATTATAGAGGTGTACCTTCAAGACTCTTTCAAGCCCTTGGTTAACATATCTCCCAATGCAAGGTGAGTTTAAATGCTTGGTTAGCAGTAGTACTGCAAGGCAGCAACATTTTGTTGTTTGTGTCAAATTGAACTTTACTGAATACATGGTTATTGCATTCTGGGGTGTACAACTGGGGTCATGCAATTGTTTAGTCTATGGCATTAGCTCTTTTATGCTGGTGTATTTCCAGCAGATGTTGTTAAGGAGGTACAAATGCTGTATTCTTGTACTGTATGTACAGGTAGCCACCAAACACTGCCTGAAAACTAGCTACACCTCTAGTCAGAGGTTTAGACACACCTTCATATTCAGTTCACTGGGAAAATGTCCAAACCTTTGACTGGAGGTGTAGCTACTTTTAAGGTGAATATAGTGTATATCTATGAGCAGCTTTTCTACACTTAAAATCTTAATGAATTTATCAGTATTTCATTTCCAAAGCTTTTGTGGCTGGGAGTTTCGTTTGTGCCCACAACAATTAATGTGTAAAGGCTACTACATATAACTCTCACTTACAATTATTGCATTTCCTGTCAAGATAGCTCACCAGCATTAGAAACTTAAATAGTTTTACTTTTTTGTTTAGTTATCCTGTCTCACAACATGCTGTATCTGAAATAACTTGATCGACTTGGTTCTCTCCTACATCTCTGTGTCACAGTTTGTATGACGCAGTGTCATCTCTGCTGAAGAACAAGATCCACAGATTGCCTGTAATCGACCCGCTGACTGGGAACACGCTCTATATTCTCACACATAAGAGGATTCTCAAGTTCCTGAAGCTTTTTGTAAGCCCTGTAGGCTTCTTTCCTTACCAGTATATTAAGTACCTTTTATAACCTACCGTGGATTTTTCAGTGTTTGAGTCTGAGAGTTACACTGTAGAACAGAGCAAGGACTATGGGGTGCAGTTAAAGAAACTGTTTATTTTTAAATGATTTCACAAACACATCCATTTCTGTACAGTTTTAACTGAGGATGTACAATCTGTTGTTTATTTATCCACCCCAGATATCAGAGATGCCGAAACCCTCGTTCTTAAGTCAAACCTTAGAGGAACTAAACATTGGAACATTCAAGAACATAGCGGTGGTCAGCAAAGACACGCCCCTGTACACAGCCCTGGGTATTTTTGTTGAACAGCGAGTGTCAGCACTGCCTGTTGTGGACGACAAAGGTGTGTGTGTGTGTGTGTGCTGGTTGAAAGGACGTCTTTGTTGAGTGACCAAACCTCTTGAATTTAGTTTGTTTATGTACTGATGTACTTTTTCTCTCTTGCAGGTCGTGTAGTGGACATTTACTCAAAATTTGATGTCATAGTAAGTTCTACCTTTTTTTGCTTATAAGCCAGTACAGTTTTTTTTTTTCCAGTTTTTTATACGGTATCGAGTAGGGCTGGATCTGTCTATTATATTCATTATTGATTAATGTGCTCATTATTCTGTTGATTAATCTGTTGTGATGCCTATTTCCTAAAGTCCAAGATATATTCAATGTACCTGTTTTATTTGACCAATGGTCTGAGTCTCAGAAATATCCACTTTACCAGCAGATATGACAAAACCTTAAATCATCATGTTGCAAATCAGTGCCTAGGACTGGCAGTTTTTAATTTATTGAAATTTCTTCTCCAATGTGATGGATTATATCTATCTTTTCCAAATGATTATGATTATACAGAACCTGGCAGCAGAAAAGACGTACAATAACCTGGATGTGACTGTGACCAAAGCCTTGCAGCACCGCTCTCAGTACTTTGAAGGAGTTTTGACCTGCCACAGACACGAGACCCTGGAGGCCATCATCAACAGACTGGTGGAGGCCGAGGTGAGAGCTGGAAGTCATGTGTCACCAAGCAGCTGTCTCTTGTGCCGCCAGTGTGTGTGGAATGAACTATAAACCTAAAAAAAAAAAAAACATTTGAAATGTTCCTCTGCATGTGAAGTCCTCAAGAAACCCAATCAAGTAAAATGTTATTTAACAGAAGAAAACCATGTGCATATACCTGCCCTTTGTGTGTCACAGCTACACAGGATTTGTGTTGCACAACTTTCTCCTGTTACCTAGAGCTCTTGGCCAGCAATCATGATATAGCCCAGTTCTCATTTGAATTATAATACTAAATACTAGCTTTGTCTTTTGTCAGCAGTCTGCTGTGTGGGCATCTTTATGCAGTTATGCATCACTTTTTCTGTACATTCTTTTAGGTGTGGTAAACATACTAATTTGCAGAAATAAAAGTACCATGGATGGCCTTCCTCTTTGTCCTTCAGGTACACAGACTAGTGGCTGTGGATGAACAGGATGTGGTGAAGGGAATTGTGTCTCTGTCAGATGTTCTCCAGGCATTAGTGCTTACCGATGGAGAAGAGGGTAAGTACAGTCACCTAGCTATCTAAGATTTTTTTTTTTTTTTTGAGTGTGTACATTTTTTTAAATAGAAGGAGCAGCAGATGAAAAATACAGGAAGTATTTAGGTAGAATTATAAACTAATCATTCACATTTATTTATGTCCATGGTAAACTTTGAGTGATGATTTGACTTTCCACAGGCACAGTTTGAGGAAGGAGCACAAGGAAACCATACATTGTTTTAAAAGGAGGCCAAAGCAAATGGAGAAACAGAACTGACATGCAAGAGGGGAATTAAGATAGTATGTTCTAGTATAATCATCCATATCCCTGTAACCAGATTTCATGTAATCACACATGTAATTAACTGCAGTTTTAGCAGCCCAGAAAGATTTAATTTTAGTACCACTGGCCATGCAGAAGCTTCTATAACATGAGCCTAGACAGATGTAAAAGCACAAGAAACCTCTGATGAGGAATTGCCGTATAGCAGCGTCATTCCCACCTTTGTGGCTGCTGTAGTGCCAATATACACAGTGCAGGACCATTAATTATGACTGATTACTAAGGTGTTCCTTATAATATAAATCTTTGCTAAATAAAATTAGTAATCAGTTTAGTAGCGAAAGGAAACCAGATACACCAGTATTGCCTTTTTTTTGTGGCATTTCTACAAGACTGAACTCTAAACACACACTGAGTCTATTTTTTTTAAACACTGTTTCACTTCAGTGTTGTGTGTCTGGCTTATTAGATATTTGTTCAAACCCTGATCTTTGCCCATGTATGTACTATGATATCTTGTTATTCTGTATTCAGTTAGCTTGATTATTTAAACATAGGTAGAGGACTGACAGCTACAGTTTCCCCATTTGCGAAGACATATTGATCTATACAGTATATGGTTACTTATGTATTTATCTGTATGTCATACATACTGCATCTACACACATGCTACCTGTGTGAAGTTTGTTGAATTAGCTTAATTTGTTGTTCAGTATACTCTCAAGACCTTGGAGATTGTTAGTAGTCTGCACTGATTCACAGATGTGAAATGAAAAGGGCCTGACCATGTTTTAACTTTTTAGCAAGTTATAACTTTTGCAGGTTTTAGCTTCAGGACGTTTTGCCCCCAGAATATTTTTGGATCAATTTTAAGGCCGTTTCCATGGACTGAAAAAATTGATTTAACCTGTTTGTCAACACTTAAATCAAATTATCACAGTTACCAGTGGTGAAGAATTCAAGCGCTCAGATTTTATTCTTTTGTGTAGCTAGACAGCAAAGTATCAAACCTTGAACAGTACTTAATACTCCCAAAACAATCACAGTGGTGAAGTCTAGAACATCACTGATAAATTTGCTTTAAAGCTATGTTTACATACTGTACAGTAAAGATTGCTGGTACAACTTCACCCACTGTACAAGGTGCACAAACAAGGGAAAAACAAACTGTAAAAACAAAAAGTCCAACACTTGCAGTGTTTTGAGTAATTTTAATGTGAAGCTGAAACACATTGGTCTTTGGTCTTCACATTAAAGTTGCTCAAAACACTGCAAGTGTTGCTGGACTTTTTGTTTTCCAAGCCACTTTCACATTACAGGCTTTAATGCTCAATTCTGATCTTTTTGTGTTGATAGCTCACATTTTTGTTTGTGACATGTATCCAGCTCCAGTGTGAACACTGTTGAGGTCCTATACTGTCAAACATCTGCATATTTAACTGGAATGTGACAGTGAGATAAAAAAAAAAACACATAAATTCCCATTGGAGTGTCCTGACAGCAGTCACATGATCAGAGATTGAATATGATTCAGATCTAGGATCACATATGCAGGTGGCACAGATCTGATTTGAAAAAAATATCTGACTTGGTTTGTTCACACATCTGTGAAAAGATCAGATCTGGGTCATTTGGAGGGGACACAATGGATTTGGGCCACTTCAGCAGGTTGTGTGAATGTGGCTTTACAGCCACACAGTTTCTGTGTGAGTGCATACTGTGGATATTTATGGGATGTTTTTGTCTGGATTGTTATGTATAAACAAATGTATAATGGACTGTATCCTGTATTCAATAGACAGCCTTTTTCTGCCCGCTTTGGTTTCCACACTTTTGTCACCTTTAGCATTAAAGAGGTGTGTTAATTCCTTCAGAGCTGCAAAATCGAACCTTTTTTGGAAAAGTGGTCCATCACTTGAAAACTAATGGTCATAGAAACACCTGCTTTGATTTAGTTGCTGTTGGTGTGTTTATGTGATCGCAGTTATAGTCGGTGATCACATCACATGTCAGAACATCAGCTGTTAAAGGTTTTTGCAACTGCTTTCCGTTCATTGTGTTTCTGGGTCTTTATCAGTCACTAAATACCAGCATTGCATCCTTTCCATTTTCTAAAGAGGATAGGACAAAGACTTCCTGTTTTGGTATGTATGAGTTGGAATGTGTACAACTGTATGTAAATCCACAGGTTTTGTACTACTCTGCATTGAAATCATAATTTAAAGAAGGTGCAATAAAGACAGTTTGTTTTAAATGGCACACATTTAAACTTTTTTTTTTTTCTTTCATCTTGTCATCTGACATTACTTGTGCCTAAAGATGTAACTGGGTAATTCTCTGCCTGTAACTGTAGGTTATCATTTAATAAAACAGTTTGTTTTTGGGGGGGGGGCTTATCAGTGAAAGTAAGGTGTAATCAAATGGTTGTCTTTACCCAACATGCAGATACGGAGCCATATTAGCATTCATTTAGTCATGTTTGTGGTTACCATATTAACTTAAGTGCAATACTGACTTTACTTTTATCACAGTTTTTGTCTTCACAAACTACTGAGGGACATAGCTGGCTGTTTTATCTTAAAAATCCTTTTTTTTTTCTTTTGAAAACAGCAGCTAGGTACAGTAAGTAGTATGAGTCAAAGCAGTTGTGGGTCAGAAGACAAAAACTATGACAATGCTCCTTCAGTCTGAGAGGAACTGCTGAAACTAGTGATAAATCATGTTTGTCATCACAAACTACCTTTTTCCATGTATTACTCATGTAATCCATTGTTTATATAAAAATATTGCATGTAGTCACTTTAACACTTTAAAAACAAGAAAATTAAAAGAAACCACACTACAGAAAAACAATTGTATTTATTACTCTACACTAGTGGTTACATGGATACAGTTTCTCTTTACTGGAGCAAGACCTGGGAGCTGTCACAGTCAGTAGTATAATACCTTAGTTCGTTGAGTCACAACACTGTTCTTCCCTATGGATACATAGAGCAAGGTAATACCTTTAAATACATTAGGTGTTTTTACATAGTAAGGCAGATATAACTGGACAAACATACCCATCGATGCATAAATATGGTTGACATTCAGCTACCTACCACAAAGTAGAGCTCTCCAGTCTTTCCAGCCAAAAACCACAGCATTAAGTTTAGTCTCTCTGTTCTTATAAACACCCTTATGAATTAAACGAGTGAGTAATTCAACATTAAAAAGTACTGGTCGGACACGTGTGAGACAGCACTGATATATTTCAGTAGTATTTTCAACATTTTTTTCCTCCTTGAGACCCAAAAAAGTCAGATTCTCACCACACTGCATGTGATTGGCATGATTTGTGTAAACATTCTCATTTCCAGTGGTGGGATCTTAAATAAACACTGGAGGCCACAGCCAGAAATGATTCCTAGAACAATTTGGTTTTAACACTGCGAGGTCAGTAGTAGTGCACATATGGCCTTTCAGGCCTTCACAGGGAGTCACAGCATACACATAACGTGGGAAACACTATACACACAAGTAGTACCTGTTGAATTGGAATACAAGTAAAGACAAAAGTGCACCTGTTTCCTGAAAACAAACATGTAGACAGCGATTTCTGATAATCTGAAGAAAATCACATACAGTATAAGTTGCACATTGAGGAGGTGTTGTGTAGTGACTTAAAAGAGCTGTGAGGGGAAACATTTAAAAAAATCAAATACTGCTCTGAATAATAGAGAGCTGAAAGAAATAGGAACACAAACAGTGTGTCTGACATACAGTAATGTTAACTCAGATGTCAATTTGTAGATTGGTACACAAGTGTTTTCAAACAGCAATATTTTTCCCCAACAACCAAAAAAATCAGTATAAAAGACTGAACCATCTAAATGACCCCAGTATCAATGTAAAATCAAATGTAACTGTCATATACAGTGTACACAAGTATCACTTTAAAAAGCTAGTTTATGTGCAATAGTTATACTTGGCCAGGGAAAAAGCACCCTGAGGGAAATGAACATTGGACATGCTGTGACAATATAAAAAATGAATCTAAATATCAAACTATTCCTTGAGTTAGCATATTTCAAAGTGAAAAAAACACAATACAATACAGCCTTGTATTTAATGTCTGGTGTAAATAGTCCTGGTTGATGCAAAAGTTTATCACAATCTTGTGTATACCAGCTTATCTAAGGAAGTGGAGCCAACGTACATGCTCATGACAGGTGATGCTCTATCAGTTGATTGAGAGAGCAGCTGAATTCAGAATCATATGCCAACATTTAAACATGCTACGTATACCATGATGCAACATGCTGCATGTAGCATTTTGTATCAGCAGCGTCCTGATCTGAAGCCAGCGAGTGTCTTAGCTGAGATGTCCACACAGTGTTTAAAGCCACTGGCAACTAATGCTCTATAGATTTAACCCTCCATCCTAGTGAAATGTATTTTGTTTAATAATTCCTAAATATGTATTTTATTTAAGCTGATTTTGAACAGAGAAAAAGAAGAGTTTATTGATTAATAAGAATAAATTAAACCTGAGGTTTACAGCAATGGGAAAAGCTCCAGACAAATGGTTCAAATTATTATAATAAAATAAAATCATGTATGGCAAAGTGCTTTAATGCTCTAGTGGCTCTGTCTCCAAGCAACTTACCGAATGTCAGTGGGCTGCATCTACTGAACTGCCACTACTGCTTTGTACATGCTTAATATGGCAGTCAGCATTTAAATAAGCCATGCTGCTGTTCTGTAGAAGAAGCAGATGGATTATTGTGTTTAAAGGATTTCTAAGCAGTTCATGATGTGCATGTGTGCTGTAGGCATGGCACAGGGAAACCCACTCAGCAGCCACATTAACACCCATACATTACATCTAGTAATTTAAGTAACAGAATGAGTAAAAATGTGTTTGACACGCCGACCCGACCCGACCCCCCCACCCCCCACCCGCTCCCCTACAAACACAATGAATTAAGCAACTGTAATCAAAGAGACTTTAAAATATCAGCAACTCATTTTTAAAATATTAACTGATTAATTACATATCCTGCTATTGATTCATACAAATGCACAAGAAATCCAAAGGTCCTTGTTAGTAGGGAGCGCACAGAGGAATGAAAAGGTTCAGGTAGGGCAGCAGTAGCTGAGGCAAGACAGGAAAGGTGTTCTTGGTAGTTTGGCTGGGTAAGCGAGGTAGGGTTTGTCAGAAATCATGTGGCTTCAAAACTGGCAGGAGTGTATATGGACTAATATTTTACAAAGTGCCACTCTCTATATTCTCTTTCTTTGTGCGTTCTTTGAAGAAGACCCGGTGCCTTCCTCTTGTTGTCCTGCAGCCTTGAGCCGGATCCTGCTCAGTGTTCCTTCGCGGTGCTCTGCTGATTTCGCTCAGACTTTAATGTCCTCTTGAATGCTGAGCTGGGACAGGGTCTTCTTGATGCGCAGGGCTGTCAAGCGGGCAGCTCCGTTAGCATACCAACACTCCCTCATTATTTTTCCCATGACCCGCAAGGCCTGGAAAAACAGGAGGAAAAAAGTGCATATTTCATTTTAAATGGATAAAACTGCCACTTTAATCCATCAGTCTACACTAAACTAGAATAACATTGTCCTTGAATCCAAGTGGACATTTGTGCTGAGTTTCAATAAATTCCCTCTGAAACAGGCTTTCTTGAAGGACATCTCTGTATTTCGCTGCATTCATCCTCCTCTCAATCCTGACCAGTTTCTCTGTCGCTGCCATTGAGAAGCACACCCACAGCATGATGCTGCCACCACCATGACTGACTGTAGGGATGGCAGACCCTGTGCTTGGAATTCTGTCCAAATAGTCCAATTTTTGTTTTGTCAGAGCAGAGAATCTTTTCTCTTATGCTTTCACAGTCCTCTAGATCCTCTGTGGCAAACTCCAAGCCAACCTACCATAAAGGCCTGACTGACTGAATGGTGCTGAGATGGTTGTCCTTCTGACAGGTTTTTCCTTCTCTTCAGATGACTTCCAAAGTGACCATTTGGTTTTTGATCACCACCCTGACCAAGGCCTTTCTTGCCTGGTTACTAAATTTGGCCAGATAATCATCTCTAGGAACAGTCCTGCTGGCTCCCAAGCTCTTCCATTTCACCACTGGTGTGAAAGGGTGCATACTGAGGGTGCAGCACACTAGGGCCTGCTGTGTCTAAAGGGCCCATATGAGAAGGGTTTCAATGTCTGCTTATTTATTCATGCAATTGTCAAACTGACCTTTCAGGAACACCAAAACAGATGGTTCTCATAGCCATGTATGTCACTTTCTCACCTTGTGTATAATACTTATGAATCATAGCCTGTTTTGAGTGTGTTTTCTTTTAATTGTTGCCCTTATTTAATGTTCCTAAATTGTATGTTTTATTTAAAGTATGTTTTATTTATTTAAACTGCAGTTTAGTTTAGTATTATTTATAATTCAGTTGCTGAGGAAAGAGCCATAAATCTAACAGCGCTGCTCAAATTCAATGCCTTCCTGGGCGCAAAGCCCGTTGGATGCGTCTCTTTCTTATGGAATTGGATCAGGGATTTAAAAATGCACACCTACTGTAATCTCTGTCTGTGGTAACATTTTGGCTGCTGGTAGTGTTATGTATGTTGAATTCTGTCCTCATACTGTGAAGCTCTATAATGAGTTGCTGTGCTTTTCTTGATGGCTCTTTGTTCTATGCATATAGACATACAGTATAAGCTACCTTTGTATTGATTTGTTAGTGTAGACTGGTTGAATATTTCAGATGTTTGATAGTTGGAGAAATCAGGCTGTGGAGATTAGAGTCCAGGGTAGGCAGCTGGTTAACCTAGATTAGCTGCTGTCTGTGGCGCTGATCATTGGCTGGTTTTCATGATGGGACTTGCATGGTAAGCCTCTCCTTTGTATGCTATGCAATTGTCTGGAGCGGTTGGGTGTGTGTGTCCGTGCATGCGTGTGCACATGAAAGTGCACGTGTATTTGGGACAGGGGTGGGGCATGGATTAAAATTTGTACTGAGGCCCATTACGGTTATGTTAAGCTACTGCATTAGTTATTAAAGTCACTGTCCTCCTGGGAACATATAAAGTTTGGAAATGGTTTTACACCGTTGCCCTGATCTACAGTATGCCTCGCCTTTTATGGCAGAGCCTACTGAGAATTTACTGAACTTCAATATTTACCTGTGGGTCCACAGACTTCTTTTTGCTTATGTTGTAGTGTTCCTAGATGTAACTTATTATTACCAGTAGAAATAAGGACCAAAGCTACAAAGACACGATCCAGGTTATAATAAACTAGAATTACCCTCTAAAACAATGCAGATATTCAAGAGTAACAAGAGGTTAACAATTAATTCCATTTTTATACCTCATAGCTCTGCCACCAATTTGGGATGTTGGGCCGTAGTTTTTGGTCACACACCACCTTTCTCATTTCCTCTATGGAAGGGTCAGAAGGTACCAGGTCATAGTAGGGCAGCTGGTACTCTTCATGGATACCTGACAGAGACACAGATGAGCTTAGATCAGCACTGTGACCTCAGTTGCTACCTGTGAGAAAAACAAACACTGATCCGAGTATCCAGAATGAAAACAAAAAGAGTCTGACCTCCACTGTTACAGCGGCGTGCGATCTCCCAGTAGACGAGCCCCAGCGCATAGATATCAGCACATTTGAACGAGTCAAAGTGTCTCATATTGATAGTCTCATCTAGAACCTCTGGAGCCATGTATCTGTGAGATGCAAAAACAATCTCAGGTGGGAATTATGCACAGAAATAAAGGATATTCTGGGAAAGCTGTCAAAGATATCTGTGAGAAAGGACGGTGGGCACACACCTCTTGGTTCCCACCCTTTGATTGGGGGCAATGTCGATTGTATCAGTGGTAGAGTCATGACGGACAGCCAAGCCCAGATCAGCAATAGCACAACTGCAGTTCTTCTTCACAAGGATGTTCTTGGACTTCAGGTCTCTGTGGGCAATGCCTGGCTTTCCTGTCAGGACAAAAATGTACATCACTATCACTTGTGAATTCTTATTTCTATATCCAGTTCATTTTCTAACATATTAATGTCAACTTTGTACTGGATATGAGACAACAAACATATTGTCTTGGCCATGCTAAATATATAATTTATATGGTTCGAAAACAATTTGTGGCATTTAGCAACTTGCACATTCAGCATATCAGTGTTTCTGACAGGTACATCCTCATTTAAACTCTTTCAAGCTGCCAGTTTGTAACTTTAGGTATTCAGACACCATTTCCACAATAAAAACCATCTTCAAGAACATACATTTTATCTACACTTTTATTATGGTCATTGTTAAGTACGTTACAAACATATTATGTTAACCACACAATCTTTTATTGTAGATAACATCCAGTCAAATTTTCCATACTGTTGGGACACATTCTGTTTGATTACTCAACCCAGTTGCATCAGAGCCTTATGGTAAATGGCAAAGATCAGTTTGCAGTTGTTTTGAGAGGCTTTGTGTCTGTGGGTGGGGCAGGCAGAAAATTTATGCAACCATTATAAATAGTGAAAAGTCATTGTTGATAAAAGCATTTCTTGGTTCATCCAATTATTTTCAGATGGTAAACTGAGCCATAGCCTCTTTTTTCTGTTGTAGTGCAGTTCAAACTCTTGGTTTTATGTTTTCCTTTTACCACTAAAAGGTATAGAACTGGGTAAAAGAAAAGAATGATAACATTCCAGTAAAACATTTTATAAATTTATAAAAGAAAAACAACATAAATGTGCTTTCTCTGCGTAGCTTCTATGTGGAAGCATCACCATTTGACAGAAGCCAGGAAAGATGAAGCAGTACTTAAATACAAATGCATATTTGTACAAACAATACCTTGCGTTCCAAGAATCTCCATGTGCAGATGTGCCAGGCCGCTGGCAGCTGATAGTGCCAGTTTGATCATTCCCTCAGTAGTGACAGAGTAGTGGTTTAGGTAGTCAAAAAGAGACCCGTGCTCATGGTAGTCTGACACCAACCACAGCTGGGTCCATGTGCCATTGTCTGAGCAAGAGACAGAAATGTAGACGATGTAGAAGAAATCATAAGTTTACATACCATCAGAATGATTACACAACAAATAAATCAGTACCCCCCCCTGCAGTAAACTATAACTATAAACTACAAAATTACACATTGTGATGTTACAGGTATGCACCTTTGTTGTCAGCTGCTATAAAGCCTAGGATGTTCTCATGGCGGAGCATGATGGTCTGATAGATTTCAGCCTCACGGAACCAGGAGCGTTCCTCTCTGGATGAGAAGATCTTCACCGCCACATCGCCACCCCTCCAACGCACTCGCCACACCTCCCCAAAACGCCCCTTTCCAATGATCTCCTGCAGGACAATAGTTCTGGCCACGGTCCGCTGGACGAACAGAGGCAAACCTGTTTAGGAAAAATGAGAATGGAGACTAGTCATTTATCTTCTTATATGAAAGTGGTCTAAAAATGCCAAAATTTGTGTTGGCCTGCAGATTTATTATCATGCTGTGCACTGACCAGAACCTGAACCAGATGTGGACAGATCATAAATCAGGTCCTGCAGGGTCTTGTCTTTGGCCAGGTAGAGGTGTTCACAAGAGGGGTCTTCCACCTCAAGCCTCTGTCTGTGGTTGTAGGCTCTCTGGTGGTACTGATACAGGAACACACCCACCAGCAGCATCAGACACAGCAGGAACAGTGGCCCTACAATCACAGCCACCAGTTCCACCAGCCCCCATGTCCCACCTGGTCCATAGCCTCCACCCAGTCCTGACGAAGTCGTTACTGAAAATGAAAGCAGCAGAGAATGTAACACTGACAGCAAGTGCACACGAGACTGACTTCTTTCCCCATTATGAACAGCTTTACATCCTTGTGGGATATCAGTGTAAATACTTTGTCTAAGCTAACATTTAGAAAGCTGAGTCAACACTTGACTCTTACATTAACCTACATTGATTATTCCCAGTTGTTTCACAAAGACTCAATTCTCAATACTGAAGGGCTTTTACTGTGAAAATCAGCAACAGAAAGTGTTGAACTTACATTAACAGCATACTAATACTGTTAAAGAGCTGCTTACTCTCTCACCAGTGCTTTGTCTTTGTGATGCTTACACTTGGTTGTGGTTTTCTCCTCAACTCCGTCCTTCATTTAGATACATGAATGTAACAAATGAACAATGATCCTTGTAGTTATTTCTGTTTAAATACATTAAAATCTTTTACACCAATTTCAATATACAGTTTTTCACAGTTTGCAGTTGAGATGAGTAGGTTAAAATAGCATTAATTTTGCTTACACCAGGCCTCTAAACTGCTGTTTTTGGGTTAAAAACGTCTGTTTTTTTTGTCTCTGTGGATGTATATTGTCTACAATTTAATGTCAGTTCCATGATAACACTGTTGGCTCCACATATGCTGTGCAAAATATTTTAGGATACTGTACTAAGCATTTCAGGAACCACGAGTCACAAATAGAATGTAGACATTTTTTCCACAGGCACTGAGACACTTTAGATAATATCGCAGACATTGTATGAATATGCCTGTTACAAATAGGTCTCTCATTTATTGCCAGGGGCTAAGTTTGATTTGATTTGATTTATTCTTTCATGCATGTAAAGACAGTTGATATGTCAACACACATAATTTTACACATATCCAACAAATGCTAATCCAATATCAATTTGCTTATACCTAGTACATGCTTGAATGGAGTAGGAAGAAATCAGACTTATCCAGTCCTACCCCATGACATCATCTTACCATCATTGGTTTACAAGCAGTATCTCTACATAAATAATTCTCTTCTACACCACACAAGTAATATACTAAAAAAATTATAACAGAGTGTTAACATTCTTACATAATTACATTCTTAAATAATTCTCTTCTACATGACACAATATACTAAAAAATTATTACAGAGTGTTAACATTCATACACCACACCCACAATGTTCCATCTAATTAATCATTAAGCCTGTTCTTGCATATATCTTGATTGACACATACCTTTATATTTACGTTTAAACTCATCAATTCTATTACTATTTCTTAAGTCCACACTTAAATTATTCCATAGTTTTACCCCACTTATGGAAATACAAAATCTTTTTTTGGTTGTACGTATAGCATGAATTTTTAAATTTAACTGACCCCTTAAATTGTATCCCCCTTCCCTTTCATTAAATAGTTTTTGAATTCCACCAGGTAATAAATTGCTCCTGGCTTTATACATAAACAC
>NW_018127969.1:22533-27930 GCF_001952655.1 Monopterus albus | reverse complement strand
CAATCAGAGAGGATTTTATGTCTATCAATAAATGTGTCTAATCTGTTATTAAAGAGTTTTTCCAGAATTTTGGAAAACTGTGACAACAGAGGAACCGGTCTATAATTTGTGAAGTTGTGCTTATCACCAGATTTATACAGAGGAATAACCTTTGCTAGTTTCATATTGTTAGGGAACTGCCCAAGTCGAAACGGCATGTTAAAAATATGGGTTAATGGTTTGCATATCCCTTCAATTACCCATTTAACAGTTGTCATAGTGATGCCATCACTATCACTAGATGTTTTGTTACCACATTTATTCACTATCTCTATAATTTCCTTTTCAACTATTGGCTTCAAAAACATAGAACTCATGTTCCTTTCGATTGTATTATTATTTATAGTGCTGGATGTATCATCTGTACAAATGCTTCTTGCTAAACCAGGACCAACATTCACAAAGAACCTATTAAACTTATCTACTACATCCTCCAATCTATTGACCGGTGTATCATTATCCATAAAATATTGAGGGTAGTTACTCTTGCTGGAACTGTTTCTAATCAATTTATTTAATATATTCCAAGTACCTCTCATGTTATTTTTATTATCCTCTAATACTTTAGAGTAATATAGTTTCTTACATCTCTTTAAAATCTCAATTAATTTATTCTTATATGACTTATATTTTTCTTCCGCCATCTTTGATCTGTCCTTTATGAATTCCTTATATAACGCATTCTTCTTTTTACATGCATTCTGTAATCCCTTACTCATCCACGGTTTCCCACTGTAATTCCTTTTGTTTTTATACTGCTTACGAGGACAGTTCCTGTCATATACTCTCTTAAATATATTTAAAAATTGCTCATATGCTTTATCTAAGTCTTCCTCTCTGTAAACTGTTAAAGAGAAGGTGCAAAGCCCCTCCTCAGACTTTATGTTAGGAGCAGGATGTTAGATGTGTGGTACTCAATGCAAAGTCTACTTTTTTCTGTATAATTTATTTGCTCTAGGTCGTATGATACATGTACATTCGTCTTTGTATACATCATACAAAAATGAAAAAAAAAAATTATAGGGTCAAACACCAAGTGATATCAACACAAATTTATCTAATCATAATACAGCATGCCATGTGCATTTGCAGGTCTCACCTGAGGGTACCTTTAGGTCAATGCTATTGCAGTAGTCAGTGTAGCAACAGTGGATGTTGAGGAAGCCTTCTGCACCGAGGCAGTAGAACGGCTGTCCAGGGGGCACGAGCTTGTCCCGTGTGATGCAGATACGGATGTGCTGCTCTTGCCCATCAATGAAGGAGGTGGAAGCCATGCAGGCCCCATCGGTCTCACACTGAGAGCCAGTTTTCTCACACCTGGTAGTGGTGCAGTTACACCAAAGGGCTGCAGAGACAGATGGGGGCAGAGGAAGCAAAACTGTATGAAATATAACTTTGATCAGCACACACTGCACAAAGATAGTGGGTGTACATCTTGTGTAAATTTACTGTTACGAAACATATTAAAATGCTGTATTTTGTTCTCAGCTCAACATACTGTTGTACATATTGATACTAGGCAGGTTTTTGGTATTTAAAATGACAAAATAAAGTATATCAACCATACAAAATATGGTTGTTTTTTTAAGCGTACTGCTGATGCCCACTAAGAAAGTCACTTTCGGCTTTTCCCGTTTAGGGGTCGCCACAGCGAATCGTCACACTTATGACTCGCATGTTGACATTTGGCACGTGTTTTACGCCAGATGCCCTTCCTGACGCAACACTGACTTGAACCCGGGCTGCAGCGGCGAGAGCTACTCAACAAACTGAAATTTTTTAAATAAACTGTGGGTGGTGGTGAGGTACCTTATGAAACACAAATGCACTTCTTCAACATCTTACTTTTGGGACTCCAGTAAAGATAACTGAAAAATGAGGCATGAAGTTTATGGGTTGACCAGGGCTGGCACTGGATACCCCCAGAATCTGACTGGCCACTCCTGGTGCCACACCTGCCAGAATCAAAATGTGATGCTTATCAGTATTAATGAATGAAAATGAAAAAGAAAGATATACTGTTGCCTTAAATACAACTAACATTTTACTGATGTTTTGTAATTGATATTGGTCAAATTAGTTTTATTTTATATCATACGTGAGGTATGATATTAGTATTCATTTCTTCAACTGTGCTGTTGTGGAGTACTTGATTCTCCTCAGTGGGTGGAACCACTGTGCAACAGTGATGTCACTGGCTGGGAGCAGAAAAGGGGGACAACCAAAGTTAGCTAAAGAAAACACTACATGTGCCTCATTGTTACACAAAATACATTATTGGATTCTTAATAATGTATGGTTTGTTATTTGATAGAACTAAGCGTTAAATTTAGTGTTTACATGTATTTCAAACGCACCAACCCTCTGAGTCTGTGCCCCAGCCTGACCACCCCATTTATAATTTTCTAGATTCACCCCTGTAAGAGTTTATGCATGTAGGAGTACAGATTAAATGAACAGCTGTGGCTGTTATTGGACTAACAAGACACTCAGACTTCCTGTGTGAATCTGAGTAATGTTATTAAGACACAGACATAATGTGACATTCCAGTAATTCTGAAAGGTCCCCAGTGGATTCTCAGTAGAAAATAACCTTCCTAGAGCCTGTGTTATGAATGTGTTGGTTGGAAAACCCACACACATGCAGCCGAACTTGTATCATCTACATCAAATGAAGGAAACAGAGTTAATGCGTTACAACATCTTTTGTGGCACTGACTCACACAGTGCCAACACCTACTTGGCAGATGAAGGGAAGCAGAACAACCATAGAAAGATTAAGGAAGCTAAATGCTGATTAAACACAAAAAGCAGACTGGCTTTTCAGACTTTCCATAGCTATGAAACACTGGTCTATTTTTATAAAACCACACCAGCTGTAAGTAAAGTTTTAGAGGTGAAAATAATGAAGCCAAGGGACTGACCAATGCCGTTCTAACACTGTAACAAACAATAGTAAATGGTGTTTTCTGAATATTTACCTCTAAAACAAAAACACTATGAGCGGTTAAAATGAACTACAAAATAAAAAAAATGTTTCCCTTTGAAACATACAACAGTTCATATCACAACTGGGAGCTCAGAGTACCGGGTCATCTTTACTACAGCTGTTCTGTTTTCAGTTTAACACAGCAGGATTGAGTGGCCCTGCTTTGTGGCAACATGTCTTACAGCTCAAGCAACATGTTGATGTTTCACACTTTTACATCAAAGGTACTCAATCGAGTCACCTCAATGTGCACAATAACTGTGTGGAAATACAAAGGGAGTGCTGTAGTTCCAGTACCACATGTTCCTGTGCTAGAAGCAAAGAGAGGGAACAGCACAGTTCAGTTTCTATTTTAACAGAAAATTAATCAGCAACTATTCTAATATTTGACTTTCATTTTTTGCACAGACCACCACTGAAACTAAAGATTCTCTAGCTTCAAATTCTCAAATGTGAAGATTTGCTGCTTTTCCATTTATCATTGAAAACTGAATATCTTTGCAGTTTTCAGACTGTAAAATTATTTGTTGGCAATTAAAAACAATTATTGATACACTGCAAAGACCGCCAACTATTTATATTATAATGAAAATGAATGTTCGTTAAAGCCCTATAGTTAGATCAGTACTGGATTTAGAAAATGTTTGTATTAAACAGATTTTTACAAACATTCTCCAAAGGTTTTCAACTGAATTTACAGAGAATATGGATGGTAAATAAGGATGTTAAAAAGCACTTTCACACTATGAGAAGCCACACATTAACCAGCTGTTTATATTACATATAAGTGGGAACATATGCTATAAATAATAATAAAGAACACTGGTGAGAACAGTGAGTTAATATAAAAGGCATCCCAGGCTTGCAAGAGAAATACACAGCTGCAAAACTAAGCAAGACCATATAGCACAGTAATTCACAGTGGGCTACATGACAACAGTTACCTGGACACACGTTAACCTGCCATTTCAGACTAGCCCAACTAGCTCGACAGCAACAGGGTTATCACTTATATGAAATGTATTTAAACAGCAGGCCTACTCGTGTGTAGAGGGCTGGGCAGGTTTTCAATAGGAGTCAATTCAGTTTCTCGATCGGGTAGGCTAGCTAACCTAGCTAGCGTTAGCTAGCGGCTAAGTCCACATTAGATCGCCTCCATGCTGCTGTCTGTGGACCTGAGGGTTGTATGAACAAAACAAACTATTAAGTTACTCACCCTCACAGCTTCTGTACAGGGCAGCATGAACAACCACGACGGCTAACGAAATCCGCAGGTCAGCCATGACCAATAAAATCCCCGTTCATCGCATTACCACATTTAGTTACGTTAGATGTGGCGAGGCGTGATGATGACAGCTAACCAGGCTGTCAGGGAGCACAGACTAACGGTACATATGAACATGATCCACCAGCAGGCAGCAGCACAGTCAATATCTATCTTGTATGTCTTTTTTTTAGTTATTCTGTTTCCCTTAGTTTGTTCCAAGCCCACCTTTACTCGTATTACATCTACCTTTACACATTGTGTCTGTGTTTGTAGTTGTTTTGCATCCTCTGTTACTTAGTTTGCATCTCTTTGTAGCCATTGTATTCACTTTCCAACAAGAAATATAGTAACGTTATTACCAATCACTGGTGTCCCTGGGTCCCTTCAGTAATCCATCCATAGTTAACATACAGGTGTTGTCACCTTATAACACAGTTTTCACAACCAGCAGATACAGGGGAGCATTAGCCTTCACAAATTCCTAAGAAGAATGTCTGGTTCTTCAGCAGCTAAATGTAATTACAAATAAATTTAGGACGATGAAAGACTATTTCATTCAAACATTCTGCTGTTTGAGTCTAGGAAGGTGGTGTACAATTGCTTTGTCAGTGCTTTTCTGCTGAACATAGCTGCAGCTGCTGATGAGAATGGGAAACCAAAACAATGGGCAAAAACAGACTGAATTACTGCATAGACTGCAGTGCAGGTTCATCACTATGAGCACTTTATTTTACAAGATATTTGACATTACACATAGATATTGGATCCATAGTAGGTCAAAGTGTTTATTTGTCATATGCACAGTTAGGAAACGTGTTTCCCTCTACAATGAAATTCTTACTTTGCCATCCACATGAATGCCACAAAATACAAATGAAATATAAAGTAGATAAATAAGTAACACAAATTCTAAGGCACTTTAAGCAGCAACAAATGTAGCAATATAATAAACAATATATAAGAATATAACAGAATGTATGCTGCATGGGAGCAGCATGTGCAGCAGAGTCATTTTGCAATTATGCATGTAACAAATAAGTAACACAAAATCTAAGACACTTTAAGCAGCAACAAATGCAGCAATATAATAAAAGAATATAAC
>NW_018127969.1:3352-21525 GCF_001952655.1 Monopterus albus | reverse complement strand
TGGCGGACAACTGTGTTGAAGGTGGAGCTGTAGTCAGTGAAGAGTATCCCGGTGTAGGAGTCTCCATTTTCCAGGCGAGAAAGGGAATAGTGGAGGGCAGCTGCGATAGCGTCTGAGGTGGCCCTGTTGGGCTGGTAGGCATACTGTCATTTTTTTTCCAAGCTGACAGTTCCTGTGCTGTGGATATCCTTTTTGTTCCCCTGTCCTCTTGGTTAGCCTGTCTATTCACTTGTCCATCCTCATCCTCCTGCTCTCCTGAGTCCTGTCGTTAGTTTGTCTTTGTACCTGTTTGTCCAGGCCTCCTCATCCATCTCAATGCTATGTTGATTATGTATGTACATGGACCTTGTTATGTTGTCCTTTGTGTTTTGTTCCATTAAACCTCTTTTTTTTTTTTTTAGCACCTGGGTCAGCACACTTGAGTCCTACCACAGTTCTCCCTCACCCTCCTGGTGAGGGGGACTAAACTGTAACAAAGAATGAAGATTAGTGCCCACTTCATTTTTAATGAGCTGCTCACAATCGCACTCTCTCAAAACACTTCATAATAATTGGGGTGAGTGCCACTGGCCTGTAGTCGTTCAGGCAGGTGACCGGGCTCTTCTTGGGAAGGGTGACGATGGTTGTGGTCTTAAAGCAGGTGCTCTCCCTCAGCCAGATGCTCTGGCTGAGGGAGAGGGTGTGCTTTGAGTGTTGACGCATCTTTGCTTGTGACAGTATGTACTATACTTAAATGCCAGCAATGATTTTTTAGTGAAATTTGCAATATTTTGCATAATTTGGCTTTTGACTTAAAGATGACAGATGAGAATACATATTAATTTTAACAAGTCTAAAAGCGCCTACAGACATACTAAATGCTAAATTTAAGCATGTTAACTCATAATAACAGTGCTATCATATTGTAGTTTGGCAAGTATGATGTTGACCATTTTCACCATAATATTTTAGTGCAGTAGCAGGCTGATTCTGGCTAATTTGTACTAAACCCAAAGCACATCTGAAGCTTGGTTTGCAGGTATTTGGTCATAAACCAGAATATTAGACAAATCAAAATTTGACCCAGTGTTGGTGCTAAATTAAAAGGGGATTATTATCATCCTGTGAGGGACACAAATGTCTGCCAGTGAGAAATGAGAGGAGGTGGGACTTGGGAACAGATGACTGCACAGCAATGTAGCATGTTAGCTACTGTTCCCTCCCTCATTGTGACCCCTCCTCTTCTCTGCCTCTCTCCCGTTTGATAGTGTTTGCCTGCTATCTGACCACACAGAGCCCTGGGAGTGGAGAAGAGGATGATCTCTGATTTTCTGCAACTGCTTGGCTTCAGATCATGGGCTTGGGTTGGACTATGACTGTGGAGCTCTCTCTACTTGTTTTTTTCTGTCTCATCTGGCAAGTACCACAAGTATAGTCTCTGTGCATGTGCTTACGTGTGTGTCCATCCAGCAATATGCCTACTTTTGATAGTCTCAGGTCTAGCAGCAGGAGTGGATCATCATGAGGGGGGGTCACCACCAACGAAGGTGTGGGTGTCAGCACCTGTTTAGAAAACTGCTCGGCAAATGTGGCTGCTGCTTTTCCCAAATCAGAGGTACGTACAGTAGATGTTCTGCTCTGCAGGAGAACTTGTACTAGCATGTTTTCTGACTGCTGAATAAAGTCTGCACACAAAGTTTAAAACTAGCTGTTTAATTACTTAATCCCCCTTTATTTTTGTAATAACAGAAACAAAATAAGTGATCGGTGACGTTCAGACAATTTAAAGGAATGCTTCACTGTTGAGGATGTTTTTCCTAAAACTTTCTTGCCTTTATAGATACATAAATGTCGGAAATATGCATAATAATGGTTGAAAAAAGTATTATTACCTCATACCTGTAGACCCTCACACACTCAAGGTACATGCCCTTCAGCTAGTCTGCTATTTTTTACTCTTGGAAAAGGAAATGGTTCACTATTATCCTCTACAAAGTGGCTACTAGTTTTCCTGGGGTTCAGGGTAATGTTAGCATCCTGTGGTTTGCTTGTTTATGTTAGTTTGTGCTTGTTTATTGGTTGTAAAATGGTAAAGTCACACTATACAGTAGCTTGCACTGTTATGATGCACAATGACCAAGAAATGGTTACTTTTCTGACAGTAGGGAGAATTAGCTTGTTAGCTTAGTTTGTGATTTTTGCACATCTTTAACAGAGGACAAGGTAAAGACAGTTCCATTCCTATTTTTTATAGAGCTGATTAACAGGAAATCATCAGATTCCTTTAGAAAGGCCATAATACAGCAACAGTAAGCACAGCAAATGTGTAATTCATGTCCCAAACAGACAAGTCAGTGATGGAGTCACATCTGGAGCTCTACAGGGGAGTCAATGAATCATACACACACACACACACACACACACACACACACACACACACACACAGATATCAGCTGTTGTGTAATAACAACTTTTCTCTTTTCTTCCTGATTTATAGTGTTAATCACTTATATAGCTCACTGCAGCAGTATCGCAATTTTAAAAGTAGCTAAAGCGTTTTAGCTGGGAAGAAAACGCTAGGAAAGAACGTTTTCTTTTAGTTTATCAAACAATATAGGACATTAAATCACACACATCTTCAAAATACCAAGGATAGCAAAATAAAGTCTGGAACTTTCATTGTTGTCCTTGATGAAGTCAAGAGTGGTGTATTCATGTCTCTTCCAAGTATCTACCATTTAGCTACCATTACAAGAGGAACCAGTCAGTGAGTGGAGTTTTTTACCATTTAAAAGCCTACTGGAGGTTAAACCTTATGTATTTTTTAAATATACTTCCTTTTAACTATATAACCAAACTAAATATTAGGTCTATTTGTTGTTATGTTCACTTACTGTATATTTTTGATAAGTCTGATAACCTTTTGTATAGTTTGTCAGTTTTGTGGCTCCATATGTGGCAGGGGGCAAAACTGAAAGTGTGTTCATTTATACATTACAAACTGTAAATATTATGAGATGAAAGCATTCGTTTACATTACAAAGTCTTCTATTTTTTTATGTTTTTGTTCCAGCTGTAGGGTTAGTTACTTTTCTTCATATTGTTAGGTTATTTTTTAGTTAGATAGATATTCAGAGATTTGTTGTCTAGGAATGTTTAGTGCAGACAGGGTGACTAGCTTAGGCTGTTAACTGTTCAGCCTGCAGTGCAGACTGCAGGCACGTCAAGGTTACAGGAAAAGAGCTGTTAGTGTCAACTGTAATGCTAGTCTTAATATTTGTCTTAATGTGTAAGGTTATGTCCAATTGTTTTAGATACACACCACGAAAACAACAGTCACGCACCTTGACTTTTCCTCATGTTTTGGCTAAACGTTATAGCAGCTGCAAGGCTTGCTTATCGGGTGACGTCACGGTTCGACAGCCCAGAAAGGATTAATATTGTATAGCAATGCTTGGTTCGGGGTCTTTTCTGTTTTCCGGGCTGCTTTGGCAGGCTGGGGGTTGGAAGATCTCTGGACTGGAAGTGTGAATTCTTGCCTGTGACTCTTTGAATAAACCAGCACGGTTATATTTTTTATATACTCAAGTGGTCTGAGTCGTCCCTCGGAGTTCCTGGTTTGAAAGAACCGGATGAGGCTTTATAATGGTTTACAGCCTTTAATATGCATTCAGATGCAATGTGGGCTGCTGTTCTTCTCTGTGTAGATATACAGCATGTGTGTGGCAATGGGTAAACACAGAAAGTTATTTCCTTAACTTGTTGTCCTACAATAGTGTGACACAGTCAAAGGAAGGGCAGCTGTACACCCCCCCCCCACACACACACAGGCACACAAACATATCCCATTACTGCCCCGACCCTTAAATCCTTTGTTGTTCCAGTTGCTCAGCGGGTGATTATGGAGCAGCTCCCCTCTGAGCTGCACTGCACAGACAGACCCTGCAAATAGAGGTGTGAAAATGAAAACCGCCATGTGTTGAGACACTTTGCTTTCTCTCCTTTATTCAAAAACCTTAATCAAAGCACTCTGACATTTTTCTTTGGGATGGACATTGCCTGTGTGATGTGACACTCAGTAGTGCTGTTAGAAAAAGTGTTTACTTCCCCTCTGGCTCTAAAAAAAAAACCTTTTATCTGTTTGTGTGTATGTGGATTTGCTTGTTTTTGTGTTTATATAAAGACTAGCAACTACAGTCAGAATAGCACCTTTTATGTGTAATCTGGTGGTGAAGTGTTTCACTTTATCTGGCAGTATGTCCAACAGCTATTTATAAAAGCAGGGGGAAAAAACCACCTCCAGATTAAGTATGTTTGAGAAACTTACTTGGAAATTTACTTGAAAGTCCTGCCAATTGTCTCACTGTCTCATTACGTAAACATCACTGCCTCAGAATATGCCATGAACAGTCCATTAGCCCACCAGTGTGTGTGTGAGGTCATCACTGCCAGTATGTGAAGAAGTAAACATGATGACTAACAAACCCAAAAGTGTTTAGTTAGACAGAACACTTAACATGTGCAGTAGCTTACATATGAGCTCAGCCTTGTTGCACTGTTTGACTGCTGTATGCTTTGCTTGGCTTGTCTTAATTTGAACTTGATTGTGAAGCAGACATAAGTGATACTTCCCTGTGTTTTGTCTGGACTCTGGAAACTGTTAGCAGATCGCCACCTGACGCCACTGCAGGGACCCGAGAACCTGAGATGTGCCGAGTTCAGTATTCTTCAGTTTGCTTACTCTAAACTCAAACCTAAACTCAAGACTTAAGCAGATCTTCAGTGAGAGGAGACTGAGTAGAGACCGAGGAGGTTTTCATGCAGCAAGCATAAACTATGTAGATTGACCATAGTTTACGAGTAAGAGTCCACAGCAGAAGCCTGCAGAGCCATGGGAAAAAGGATGTGGTGGAGTGAGGATGTCCAGCTAAAATGTAGATACTGTAACTGGGTTGGCTTTCAAAATGCAGGATGTTATCACATACAGTATGAGGATGAATTGTAATCATTCTTGTCATAGCTTTCTAGCAAATACATTTGATTTACTAAGGGTTGAGGTCAGGTTCCTGCCTGATCAGAAAGATACTCACTGGTCTGACCCATTGACTGTACAAATAATGGACAGGCTAAGAGCTCCACCAAGTGAGGCCATGATGACTTGATTGCTCCCTGGTGGCTGGTTGCAGTATAGGTCATAAATCCTGCCACCCTCATATTAGCAGATGACATGAGCCACGCTAAAAACTCAAAGAATAAATCAAAGTTATTTTTCCTGGAGGTCACTTCTGTGGTTTTTGGTAAATATTCTCACACTAATGTGTGTACAAGTGGTCATTTTTCTGGTAAGTTAGTTTTTAATACATTAGTTGATGGTATAAAAAAAAGGTGTATTTCACTTGATTTGACAGCTTTGATTGGCAGCCTGATGCTGATAAAAGAAAGAAATGAACTTGGAGTTTAAATTACTTTCATGGATAGAGATAAGTATTAAATAGCATCTGCATGTCTGTATTTCTAAGGTTGCATTCACAGGATGCACAGGTGCTGACACTCTCTGCAGTCCTAATGGTGATCCAGCTGTTACATAAGCATGTCAAACAAACATGACCAGCTAAGCTGCTCAGCTCAGGCGTGGATGTCACAGTGACCATCATGCACCATTAGAGTTGAGTTCAGTTAATGCATTTGCAGAAAAGCCTACAATAAGGTATACTTGTTGCATCACCTCAGCAGATGGTGACATGGTTATAAGCAGTCCTGTACCAAATGACCTGACCTTGATTGATTAACAAAAAAAAAAAAAAAAGGCAGACCAGATGGTCCAGGGTAATAAAATGTTCTGCAGTATGTTGTGTGTATGTGAGCATGTTCACTGTAAATGTTTGCAACAACATCAGTTGTTCTGGTCTTAGTTGAGGATATGGTTAGTAAAGCCAGTCTGACAATTTGGTCTCTTCTCATTGTACCAAGTGAAACACAACTACTGTGGAAAGTGAACGGAAATACAAGAGAGAGACAACAGCATGCACTGAAGGTTGTGAGACAATGGAATTGACAACACAAGCTTGTACTTTGTGACACAGTAGCTGCCAGCGTTCAGAGTGTAGGTCTATAACTCTGATCCAGACAGATCTCAACAACTATTGGATGGATCACCATTATATTTTGTACAGTGAAATGTCTGGACAGCAATCAGTTGGATTGTCATTAAGTTCTTTTCCCCCTACACTTTTTTTTACTATCAGCGTAACCTTTGAAAACTGTCTCAGCTGTTCACTAGCTCAGCCTTCACCCCAAGAATCACCAGCCACATGTACACTCTCAGTCTTTTCTTATCACTTGCACACCCACACCCTCCTTCACTTCCTTCTAAATCATCCCTTTATAGAAATGAATTTGTGTTGTTTACTGTGTGAGTGAAGGGCCAGAGAATGACTTAGTTTAACTGGAGCCTTATTTGCATCCAGCCTTTTTTCAAATGTCTAGATTGTTTTGTAGGAGACTGAACTTTTGCCAGTATTTTAATATGATAAATATTTAGTAATGTTATTTGAATAAAAGTATCACAACTAAGTCTGTGTCAGAACAGTGAATTTAATATTTTTGTATTTAGGACTTTTAGACTTTGCTAGTTGCATTAAATAAAAGTGCACTGAAATGGAACAGAAGATAAACCACAATTTTTATAAATTTCCTGTGTCTTGTGTTTAACAGTTGTGTCAGGGCACTTTTGGCTTAATGGCTGAGCCAGATTTTCACTGACTGCTTGAAAGCTAGCCATTATGGTTACAGCTCACAGCACATTTGCTGACAGGGAATCATGGCTTCTGGGAAGAGTCCAAAACAACCAAACAGGGGCTCGTGAAAAATTCTACTTTGCTACAATCAGCAGAACATTGTGAAATGTTAATATTAGGGTTCTTGATTAAAATAGGGTGGTTGTGGATTAGGTACCAGCCTGCTTGTTTCATTTGCAAAATAAAAATTAATTGTGTCAAGTACATAGGTAGATGGTTGGATATCATGATAAGCATCACGCTTCTAGTACTGGGATTCTGGCAGCTGTGAAAAACTAACACAGAACTTAAATAAAAAAAGCCACAGTGAGGAAGGGTCAGCACAACACCAGTTTGCAGCAAACTCGGTGTAAAAGGGACCATAGAGAGAAGGGACACCTGTGTGCACAGCATGCATATACTGTAGATGGTGCCCTGCGCAAACCACTTGGTTAGTGGAGAAGTCCAGCTGCTTACAGTTTTCTTCTGTGTGTGTGTAGCAGAGTCATACTCTGTAGTGGGCAGTGATGGCAGCACCGCCCCATCAGTGAGCTCTGGAGCACACCAGGCCTCACGCAGTTCCAGTCCCTGCTCCCACTCGTCATCTGGAGGATCACGGCATCCTGTCAGTGCCCTCAAGAAATGGCTCACCATGCCTGTCTGCAAACTGAGCTCTGATGCCAGAGGAGGAGCGGGAAAAGTCGAGAAGCAGATGTGCAGGTCAGTCAGGAGGCACTCGCCATCATTTCTTTCCCACAGTGAAGCGCAACTGAGGCCTCTGGAGCCAAAAGATAGCTACACAATCTTCCCCAGTGGAGACAAGGTGAGAGAGATTTCACTTTAATCTATAAATGTATTAATTCTGAGAAAACACAGTTTTATCTGCTTGTTTCTAATGGTTGTTTATGTTTGTGTACAGGTATGGAGAGACAGTCTGTTGAGTCCAGCAGCTCCTTCTCAGACACAGCTGTTCAATCAGAGTGACTTATCTGAACTCCTGCAAGGCACAGACACACAGAGTCTAGTAATGTCTCGCTTCTATTCTTCTTTATTATGATCTGTTCTATTTTATTCAAGTCCAGCCAACACTGCACTGTACTTTTTTCTGTTCTGTCTTGATCTGTACTCTTCTGTTCTGTTTCATGCAGCTTTATATTTTATTTATATATAGAATGTTTTGGTAAGAACCTATATTGAAATGAATTGAGAAAAACACATTTGAAATTTTCTCCTCAACAGTGAACCCTTAGATAATGTAGATTTCATAATCAAATAATCTATGCTTGTTTGAAACACATGCACTTAAATATCAAACTATTTATTATAAGCATCCCCCCACTTCCTCTTCTGTTGCACGTAAAAGGGCTCCTATTTGCACACATCTTCTGACTTCCACCAATTGTGCCAAATAAATAAAACATAATTTCATATTTTGCTGCCTATTTTGTGTGCATGCTTACCCACAAGCACACACATGTACACACACCACTAATTTCTGAAAACCCTATACTGTACTGAGTACTTCTGGTGCATGGAATCAATGCTGTGGGCTTTTTCTAGACAGCATCTGGAAATAATCAACTGGCCAAGCTGTCTGTACTAGGCTGTTGCAGGGTCAGGGCTGGGGATGCAGAAGTGACTGCAAAAAATAGAGGAAGAAGAGGCCTGCAGGCAAGGTGTGAAACTGACCTGTGGATGTTAGGCAGCTCTTTTTAAAGGATGACAAATTCCAGTTTCATTAGCTTTCTATAACACATAAGCAGAAACTGCTTTGAAAGGGTTGAAACCTTTTACCTACCAAGCCTGCTTGATAAATGACTGTCCTCACTTTAAACCTCTCTGTCCAAAAGACCTCTGAGATTTCATGAATGCCTTCAGCTTCATGTTTACTTTGGCTCCTTACTCCTTTATTGTTGTGCTGCCTGGATCAGTGTATAAATCAGATTGCAAGATGGAAGCTGTGGTGGTGACGCTGATCTCGTGGGACCTTGGTGCAGTTCATTTAGAGGTTAACAACAGCTTTATACTTCTGGCAATCATATTTGGGTTTCAAAAGTAATAAAAGTGGTGTTCACTTGTAAAGATTATCTTGCTGAATAAAACTTGTTTGTCACAGCATATTTTCTGCAATAATCCCATGAAAAAATCGGCCTTTTGTGGAGGGAACCAGGGTGATGCTAACTTCTGGGTTGGTCTACAAAAAACGTCATCACTCCATTTCTTCAGTTTTCTCAAAGTTGTCAGAGGAGCTAACAGACTTTTGAGAAATTGCTATAAGACAGGAGGAAGCGTTGAAAGCAGACACCAAGCTAAGCTCAGTAGTTTTAAAGGCGGCTGGTTGGACCAGAGATGGAGTCTGAATTAACCTCAGATGTTTTTCATAGCTTTAATGTGTGAGGTTGCTGGTTGAAGATGTGATTCAGACGTGGAACCTGAACCCTCTGGCTGACCCCTGAAATAATAACCTACAAACCACCTCCACAGGAGGATTATCATCTAGTGCACCAAGGCAGAGAAAATGTGGCGAGACTACAGTATGTCAAGAGAATTATGATCAAATTCACATTAGATTATAGTGCTTTTAGTTGAGGAGTGATATTTGTTATATAACAGCTCTCCATGTTGTAACTAAATGTTACTCAGTGTTCACCTTTATCTGTCAGGCCCGATTCTATTTTTCAACATTTTTCAGCCTCACAGTCTCTTCAGCAGCGAGGAGAGACATTAAAAAATGATTATTACTCTCAAGTTACTTGTGATTTTCGGCTGGGATGACTTTCCAAAAGAGGATCAGCAAAATTGTTCTACTGATGTGTTCCCCAGAATTAGGACCCTCACATCTTCTTATTTTTCCACAGCTCAGTCAAACGATGCTGAAGCCTAATGATTTACGTGTGTGTGACTGATGCCCAGTGGCTTGAGCCCCGCCTTCCCTTTGAGCAGTCACAAGTCCTTGTCGTTTTTCAAAGTGTGTGTTTCGTCAGTGTCTGTTGTCCTCGGTTTATGTATTTGCGTTAAAATTCATTTTTGTTAAGATCTGATGCTCGCATCATAGTTGAGTAGAAGTAGAAAGTAGCATAAAATGGAAATAAACAAGTAAATACTTCAAATTAACACAAGTGACTGCCTGTCTCCTCTTACGTATATGTTAGATTGATGCTTACCAAAAGCTGTACTGTCTTGTTTGTGTATCCTAGAGTCAAAAATCCAGCATCAACGCTCTCCAGGGGGACGATGGCTGTGCTGTGGCCAATGTCTCGGGCAGTCAGTGGTCTGCCACAGCGGACAGTGAAGCGGAGAGAAACATTGCCTTAGAGAAGAGCATGTAGGTGTTGACCTTTACAATAAAGGAATAGTTTAACATTTTGAGGGATAGTCACTTTGTTGCTGAGAATTTGATGAAGAGATTTATATCACTCTTGAGCCAAGAGATGGTTATCTTAGATTAGCATAATGACTGGAGGTCTGGCACATAACCCCCCTACAAAATTGTGATGGGTATTTTAACATTTTTGTGCAGATTAAACAAACAAGATTTAACATGAGAGCTTTAGAGATGTGTTCTGTTAACTGTGGACTACAGTGTGGATATGTGAACCAGTCCTAAAGGGACCCATCGGTTACCTGAGGCCTCAGGCCGGGTTTGGACCAAAATTTACAAAATTTAGAAATTATGTTCAGGTCCGTGTCAGGTTTGGACACATAGGTCAAACTTTAGGCTCAACAGCTGAAGCACTCAAAGGTCAGTTTTGTTTAATGATCGGGGGGGGGAACATCGTACAAACTCAACTGCGTTGGGTTCGGGTCAGGTTCAGACATTATATACTGTAAAATTGTCGGGTCTGGGTCGAGTTGGGACAACACACTCTTGGGCACTACCTGATCCATGCTCCAGTGTGTACAGAGCCAAGCTACTGTAGTCGTTTCCCCTGTCTCACTGTTCAGACATGAAACATGAGAGTGGAATCAAAGTTTTCATCTTACTCGAAGTGTATTTGCCAAAATATCCCTTTTTTATTTCTAGTTTTATTTATTTATTTAAATGCTCATTTCTTTTTATGATCACCATTCATTTCTAAAATCTCTCTCTGACAGATGTGTGCTAACTGAGCTGATAGAGACAGAGAGATTGTATGTGGAAGATCTCAGACTGATAGTGGAGGTGTGTCTCTCTTCAAAGCTTCAGCTAATCTGTTCATGGCATTTATACAAGACAAGATGCTGATTCCTTAATCGATGCTGCAATTCATGTCTTAAACTGAAAGCTTTTTTTTTTTGGAAATATGTGTGTAAAGGGCTATATGGCCACCATGGCTAATCAGGGAGTTCCAGAGGACATGAAGGGGAAGGACAGGATTGTGTTTGGAAACATCCACCAGATCTATGACTGGCATAAGGAGTGAGTCCTCTCAGTTCCTCTGAATTTGAACAATGTCTTAGAGTTTGCACTTATTTTTCTGAGCTTCTCATGTTTCATGATGATTTGGTGTGTGTCATGCCCCCTGTGGCTGTTTGTTTCCTGACTGTGTGAATGTTTATCTGACTGGAGAACTGTTCCTGCCTGACCTTGTCTGCTTCGTGTCACACAGTTATTTCCTGGGAGAGCTGGGGAAAAGTGTGGGTGAACCAGACAGGCTGGCCCAGCTCTTCATCAAACATGTGAGTCTGGTGATCAGTGAGTAACAAGTGTGAAAGAGAGGTTTCTTTCAGTTTGGCTGAAGGTTGCAGTCTTCAGGCCTCGGCCCCCTGCCATCAAGATGTGTCTTCAACTTGCAGATGAGATGTCTTGTAAAAGTTCTTGTAATCAGACTGGCTTCACTAAAGAGCTCTCAGAGTAGACAGTATTATAAATGCTCCAGAGAGTGTGTGGAAATGAGCTGGAAGTGGATGATTGCAGAGCTCCATGAAAAACTCAAACCAACACCCCCACTATGAACTTGTTCTTATTTTAGTATTTTACACTGCACATTGATGTTAAGGTTAAAATAGACCTCTGAATATAGATCAGAATTGAGCACAAACATCAAATGGAAAATATTATCCACAGCAAATGAAGCCATTCTTTCTCTTGCACTGGAACAATGATGATAATGAGTAATAATACTGAGTGAGCAGTAATCCTACACTGATTTAAGTAAACTTCTATAAAACTCTGGAGGGGAATGGGAACACAACAAAAGGGCTCTGAGGTTTTATTCCTTTTCTGTTTGTCTTTTCTTCACATGGCCTCCCATACATATGCAAACATGTCATTTTATTTTAATTATCACATGAACTGTTTTTCTGTCTTAATTTCCCAGGAACGACGTCTTCACATGTATGTGGTTTACTGTCAGAACAAACCCAAGTCAGAGCATATTGTCTCTGAGTACACTGAGACCTACTTTGAGGTGAGTGCAGTTTCATACCACAGACAATTTTAAAGGCTTTTTTTCTGTTCTTTTTGGTTTGAACACTTTCTGTCTTTTGTGTCACCTCAAAGGATCTCAGGCGGCAGCTGGGTCACAGGCTGCAGCTTAGTGACCTTCTCATCAAACCTGTTCAGCGGATTATGAAGTATCAGCTTCTGCTGAAGGTTTGTTGTTTAATGCGACTGTGCGTGGCACTTTTACATGATACCAATCATTTTACATGTATTAGCATCAGATACTACTTCCTGATAAGTCATCATTTATGAAAGGATTATTTGCTGCAATCAATGGCTTTATTAATGGTTAATAAATTGTTTACTACTGCTTCATAGATTGTTATAACCTTTGGGTTGCCGGGTTGTGGAAAATCCTCCTCAAACATGACACTTTGCAATCACTTAAGTTCATTAGGAAGACCCCTCAAAGCCATTAAGCGTTCACTTATGTCATTAATAAAAGGTGAAAGGCTTCTCCCCGCTGCTGTTTTGCCTCTATACAAACGACTGCACCTCAAAGAACCCCTCTTTTAAAATCCTAAAGTTTGCAGATGACCCAAATAAGGTGTTTTTGAATGGATTTTCGTTCCAGATAAGTGGTCAACCACTCTGTTTGGAAAAGTCTTGCTAATGAATTAGAGAGTGAGCTAAAAAGACAAGTGCCATGCTGGAGGAGGATTTTACACATTCTGGCAACCCAGAAGTTTTTCTTATTTTTGGCTTATAACTGATCTATAAAGCATCAGTAAATGCTTTATTAAAGCCATCAAGTACAGCTTATACTGTAAAACCTTTATAATTGGTGTCTTATCAGAAAGTGATGCTGAGATTAAGTGATGCAAAAGGAAAAACAGGAAAGTTAAATCAAACATCAGATTAATGATGCTCATTGCCATACAGTAGTCCTGAAAAAGGTCATGTTTCTTTCCTGTTAAAGTCACAAAACCTCTAAATAAAACTCTCTTTGACTGGCACCCTCAGGACTTCCTGAAGTACTACAGCAGAGCAGGAAGGGATGTTGAGGAGCTGCAGGTAGGAGCTCATTGTGTAAAGATAAAAAAGCAATGAATAAGTATGCAGCAATTTTTATTTTTGCACCAAAATCTTTTTTCTTCACTTACTGATTCTCCTACATCCAATCTCCTCCATCAGAGGGCTGTGGACATGGTGTGTTTTGTGCCAAAAAGATGTAATGATATGATGAGTGTGGGCAGGCTTCAAGGTTTTGAGGTGACAATTTTTTCTTAAAATCCATCATCACAAATTAAACACATATCCAGTTACGTGTGGTCTATTACGGTGTTTGTGACACACTTACTGTTTCAGGGAAAAATCACAGCTCAAGGGAAGCTGCTCCAGCAGGATACCTTCTCTGTCAGTGAGCAGGAAAGCAGCTTCCTGTCTAAAGGCAGGGAGAGGCAGGTCTTCCTGTTTGAGCAGCTGGTCATCTTCAGCGAGCCAACTGATAAAAAAAAAGGCTTCTTGTTGCCAGGGTATACTTTCAAATCCAGCATCAAGGTAAGAATTTTTATTTTCATTGTTAGTTTTATGTTTTTTTCTTAATGCTTAATAAGACTCCTGTGTGCTTGGTAGGTTAGCTGTTTGGGTGTGGAGACACACTTTGAAGAAGACCCATGCTGTCTCGTCCTGACCTCCCAGGGGACTGATGGCAGCGTGACACGGTTCATCATGCAGGCGTCGTCACCAGAAATACAGCAAGCTTGGCTCAGTGACATATTCCAAATCTTAGAGACACAGAGGAACTTCCTTAATGGTGCCAGGGCTTAGTGTTTTTTCAGTAAAAGAGCTGATTAATGAGTTTGGTGCATGCAAATAATCTGGCACCTCTTCCTGTCCGTTGTAGCCCTTCAGTCCCCAATAGAGTACCAACGCAGGGAAAGCAAGTCAAATAGTCTGGGCAGGAACATGAGTTCTCCACCTGCATCAGCATCATGCCTACAGTCTCACTCCATGGCATCCGTGGACCGATGTCAACACCCCGGCCTGCTGTCTCACAACACCTCCCTGTCTTCTCTGCATCTGTCCCGACACAGCCCGACCACTGAGGCGGTGAGTGTACAGCACTGATTCCTTCCAAATGTGCATACATCTGACATCTTATTTATTTGACATCTTTCTTTGTTTTAAGGTTTCCAGATCTTGTGCTGTGACACAGAGAACAGCTCACTCTCCACTTTCTGCACCAGCTCAGTTTGTGCCTAGAGGTGAGACATGACCGTGATGCATCCAATGGTCTGTCGCCCTGCAGCCAACACAGCTTGCAGGTACATCAGGCCACTTCAATTACACATCCTGTGATAAAAGATAATTTAGTTCTTAAGTTGAAGTAGCAATATTACAGTTTATTTCTTCAGTAGAAAGCAGTTTTAGTGATATGTGTAATATGACCAATGCTTATCGGTTGCTGATAATAATGGAATAATATGAACTCCATACTGAACAGCTAAGAGAGAAAATTAGTTAATATTTATGAACTTAACATTTACAGAACTATTAACAACAGCTGGCAATAATCTTTTTACGTACCTCTAGTGGTTGAACCTGTCACTTTGGTGCAGTGATGTACAAGTGTACTCCATGCATCAGCACGCTGTGATTTCACTTCTGCAGAGCGAAGCCAAAGAAAGAAAAACAGGGTTAATATCAGTTTGGCTTTTTGGGACAGAGAATGTTAAAAGCAGCCAAAAGGACTCAAATTTAATTTGTATGTGGCATTCTTTCTTCTAGATGTGTAAACATCTAATGTGTTTGCTTTGGTATCATTACAATTGAATTCATACGATTTTAATGTGGGAGAAATTTGAGCTTTTTGTAACATTAGTGCTTTGTTAGTCATGTTCAGGACTGTCTCCTCACTGTTGCCATAGACTCGTTAGTCAGCTAATGCTAGCTTCCAACTGGTGGCTGTGTTTTGTACAGTTTGTCCCAACCAGGCATCTGTAGTTTACCTTGTTGCTCAGAAATAGACGGCTGAAAAGAAATTAGGTAATGCACCTTTAAAGAGGCTTAATTTAAAGGCAAAGTCATTACTTTATTTTCACTTTAGTAAAAACAAAACTCTGTTAGCACAACTAGTGTAAGTGTTTGTTGTCAGGATCACTGATGATGAGGGGAAATGACCCTCTGGTCGCCTTTGTCAAATATCCTGTTGTTGTCTGTGCATGGATTTGAAAACCCACTTCGTCTAATCTGTAGCCACTGTCATTCAGTCATCCAGTTTATGGAAACCTCACTGACCTACAGCTTTATCTCATTGACTCAGACTTCCACCAAGAGGAGGAAATGCTTTGACCACAGTGCTCTTATTAGTTGGGTTTATCAGATTCCACAAAGTCGCTGTTGTTCTCCCTCTTTGTGTTTTTGGATGAGCAGTGTTTCCTTTCTGCTATGAGTGTACAGCTAACAGGTTTCCTATGTGCCGTCTTTTTGTCTATGATGCTAATCCCTCAGGGAGAAGTCAGGCTTTCTCTTCTCAGTGTCTGTTTCTGAACAGCACGACTTGGCTTTTTGACCTGTTGTAAAAGCCAGTGGCAGTTAAATTAAAGCATCATCTTAAAGTTGTAGTTTTTCATGTTGTGCGTGTCAGCATTGGAGCCTCACAAAACTAGACATTTTGTATATATACACCCTTTTAAAGCTGCACAGATCAGTCTTTTTATATCAGCAATGGATCAGATGTCTATATGATGTGCAAGGGATCGACTGTAGTGATGAACACAACTAATCTCAGTGCAGCAGAGCATTTTGGCATCTTGCAGATTATTGTTTAGGTTGTTTCATCCACAAATGTTCAGTTTTAATCTGGTACCATTTATTGCACTCTTCCCCCTCATTTGCCGTCACATTTAGCAACTAGCTGTCCAACATAGTGGAGCATGTTTCTCAGGAGTTGGTAGAGAATAAAGCTGGGCTAATATTGAACCTACATTCATCTAGTGACCAGAAACATGACTCCAAATTAATTATTATGTTGACTTGTATCTGCTGGATGTTTAAATAAGATGAACTGAACATAATAAATAAGCTAAATATACTGTTTGCTATTATGTGGTAATATATAAATGAAAAAGTAATGCTGTTTTAAACAAATGTTCATATAATTTTGTATATAAATTTTGATTTACAATCTTTAGTCAAGATTTGTTTTATCTTTATATTGGAATGATATAATTTACTATCTTTTTAGTTCTTATCTCATTTTTTTTACCCTCTGGTGCATTAGCAATGAGGAACATTTTGTCTGAATGTGGCTACTGTAGTTAAAATTGATTTCCTTAATTTATTACACTAATTTATTATTCACATTTAGGGCATCCAGACAGCCAGAATCAGTCCTCTCTTAATTTATTGCTTTTTCCTTCATCTCATGCCGTGTCTGTCATTTTCCAGTGGGGCTTACTCAGCACATCTACACACCAACCCAGATCGGCTCATGGAGACCTCATGTTCTCCTCTTTTGAATTTTACGTAGTGTGTCCTCCCGGGTCTGAGAGGACCGGAACAGAGTGAATGCGTATAAGTCATCATAATCAAAGAAGTTTTAATCTGAAACAACCAGAGGACAGGAGGAGCTAATTCCTAGTCCAACACTGCAATCGATTCTTGAAGAACAGGACACCATATCTCATACGTTCAGAATCAGAGGCGGCCGATGGGTGACGAAACTTGTTGTAACCCTGTGTTCTCCTTTTTTGAATTTTACGCCGAGTGTCTTTGGGTCTGAGTGGACCAGAGCAGCTGTATGGCTTATAAGTCATCATAATCAAAGTTTGTAAATCTCTGACTGGCTTCCAACCTTGGCCACATGATCGATCATGACATCATCACAAGAGCCCACGTGGACCTTTGTATGTAGCCCTGTGGATGGGCCAGCATCATAAAAGATGCAAACTAGACCCACCAATAGGTCGTAAACATGGCACATTGGTCACACCAACAGTAAGTGGCCAAGAGCGCCAGCCCCCCGCTTCTGTGTTTGAGCTGGGGGGTTTGAGTTGGGGACTGGTGTGTGTGTGTGTTTGTGTGGAATTGTTGTGGGCTGTTTGTGTGTCAATTGGCTTTCAACAAGGTGACTTCAAAGGGGTCAATGTGAGGCTGACGACATTCACTCTGTTCGGGCCTGACAGACCCGAAGACACTCGGCGTAAAATCAAGGTTTTTTTTTAACTGGGTTTTATGCAACACAGTAGGTACACACTGAACATGGAAGTAAATGGAATAATAATCAATCAGTTTTGATCATGGAGTTTCTCGATGTTCTAATACTTTTTGATGGAAAACATTCACAAAAGATTTTGGGAACCACTGAAAGCTGGAAAACTTTAAACAAATGTATATAATGGTTGTATATCTGTGTTTACCTGTCTTCATTCAACATTGTTGTGATTTGTTTTTAGCTGTATGTTTATTGTTGTCTCCTGTAAGTCCATTAAGAGCTGTTAGAAACCAGAGATACATTTCTTGTATGTGCACTGGGCCAACAAATTGCTTCTGATTCAAAATCTGGCACTTTTTCTTGTTAAGTTTTATCTGCAGTAACTTTTAAATATGAACCTGCAATATTTGAGTGATCTCCATTGTTTCACGTCTTGTATCATTTCCTGTTAATACAAAGTACCAGTATAGTGCATGCTGTATACAACTGGTATGTCTGCTAGTGAGTGTGTGTGGAACTGGGACACAGCTGGTGCTTTTGTCATAACGATGGTAATAAATGCAAAAAACAAATGCTATAAACATTTGTGTGTTTTACTGTGCAACACTCTGGTCCTGTCTTTACTTTATGTTTCATATGAATATTATTCTGCCAGAGACATTTCACCATACTCACCAGTGTGAGCTACTCTGTTGAGACGTGGGTCAAAGCCGACCTGCCGGACTTTGTCTGTACAAGCCAGGAAGAAGTTAACGACTGTGTCAGTGACAAAACAGCTGGGGAAGCCTTGGAGGACATGATGAAATCCTCTACTCATGCGGACACAGTGCCCATC
>NW_018127969.1:0-2820 GCF_001952655.1 Monopterus albus | reverse complement strand
GTCTGCAGAGAAGGTGGATCAGACAACAGAGAGAAGAAAGTTCACCTTTTTAAATCAAATAACTTTTCAAAATGTTCCAGGTTTATAAAGTGACAGGATGTTTGACTTTGGTTATGGACACTACTGACATACTGGTGTTGTGTTTTACCTCCTTTGGATCCTCTGTCGTACAGTTTGGGTGTTACACCGTGACGGATCTTGATAGTGAAGATGGCTCGATGCCCCTCTGTCTCAAACTGCACTAAAAGACACAGCAAATGCCAGATTAATCCCTGGACTGGCAAGTGAAATTGCTGGGACAGGTGACAAAGCAGTGTTTGCCTTTAACTCCAAACATCAAGTGAAGCTGCTCAGTTGCCAAAGGTCAGTGTAGTCATACTGGGCAGCTCCCAGTTGTGAATGTGTAATTGACTGAATGTGAAAAAGAAAGGTAGCCTCTCAGTGGACCAACCCAGAATAAATAAAGGTTAAAATAAGTTGTATTTTCCAAATGTAGAATTAATACTTTAAATCTATGGCATCGTGCTGAATTCTGCCTGTGCAAAAGCACAGAATATCTGTAGTCTTGTTAATAAATATGAAAACATCTTTCGTTATGTCTAAAAATAAGAATAAAAAGTTCCAGAGCAGATAAGACAACAAAAAGACAATTTTTGTTTTAAGCCTCACCCGTGTCTGCTGTGCTGGGGTGAAACAATGTGTTTGTGTAGGTGACAAACTGCAGCTGTCGGTTCAGATTCGGCAAGAGGCTGCTGGACAGAGTCATGTGCATCTCACCATCACCTTTGATTGTCACCCCATCTACCTCTGATGCCACATTCAGTGTTCCCATCGTGGCAGTGAGATTGATCTGCAGTTAGATGGAAATAAAGTCGATGAAATGAAATAAAAGGACAGCCCATATGTAGAAAATGTAAATAGAAATGTAAAGTAAATAGAGATATGCTACTTACTAGGTAATGGTCTCCTGGCAGGTTGTGTAAGGCTAAACCTGAAGGTGTATGATAAGAAGGTTCAACTTTATTGCCAGTCAACCAAAGTTGACAGGAATTTATTGTAAACAGAATACTCATAAACAACAAGGAACAGACAATCGTTACACTCAACAGAAAAAAAAAACATTTAACACAAAACAAATAATCCAATAAGTAAGATACCCAGTCAGATCAGTTTAAAATGAATAATACTGAATACTAATAATACAAAATAAGGTACAGTGTAACTATACAAAGCCTAAAACCTAAGATTTTAAAACAGAGATCACTTGTGGATACATACTATTTCTTAACCTTTTAGTCCTGAAGTGCAATTGTTCAAACCTTTTCCCTGATGGTTAATATTGTAAAAGGGGAAAACCTGGATGTAAAATGTCACCTGCAATATTCAGTGCTTTTTGTCTAAGACGTGATTGTTTGAAGGCCACGATCTGCTTACCCCTGGACATAGGAGCATAGCTTAACCTCTCACTCTACAGTGGCCTATTTGAAACTTATTAAATCTTAAGACACTGCTTGAAGTTTTTAGGCAGATATATTCACTCAGAAATTGACTGCCATGAACTTGGAAACAGAGTTCTCTGCAGACCTCCCTCTTTCATGTTCTTCATTCATATACCTTCAGATGTTAGAGTTTCAGAAAGCAATATTCTTTGGCTCTTTGAGGAAGTGTTACGTTTGGTCTCAAATAACCCATAAAAGCTGTGACACTGGCCACATGGCCATAATTTTAGTGCACAGTGTTTAGGTGACATTAGTTAACTTCCTAAAATTGGACACTCAGTTTATGATATATTAACTGGAATAAGTGGATAATTGACTAATTTATCTAAACTATTTTCTTATTCAATTCTGTTTGAAAATTAAGTCAACAATCTGGTTTTAATAATCTGTCATCACTACTTCACTCTTGAGAAGTTAACCAAATTTAAACTAATTGTATTTTAGTTCATGTAGCAAACATTATATGTAGCCTTAAACATCACTTCATACAATTTCTAACACTCTACTAAAGCTGAAATAATAATAATAACAGTAATAAAGAGAACTCAACAAACAGAACATTTTAATGTTTAGAGATTTGATAGAAATTTAAAGAAAGTTACTGTCAGGGAGGTGACGCTCCCGTGAAGATAGAGGAGTGAACCCAATTAAAGAGCCAGTCAGCTGAGGCAGTAGAACAGACTTTAATGTCCTTTTGTGATGTCAGCAGAAACACACACAGTCTTGGGAGATCAGGCAGAAGAGTGGTACTTAATACGGTCCAGGGTCAAAGTCTCCAGCAGGGCAGCAGGGAAGGAAAGGCAGAATCACAGGTTGGTTGAACAGGCAGGGTGTCGATCTCAGGTTGGCAGTCAGACAAGAGGGAGCAGGCTGGATCACAGGTCGTTAGAGCAGGCAAGGGTCCGGTACCAGGAAAGCAGTCAGAGGAAAATGCTGGAGAGTCTAGACAAGGCATAGAACAATCTGTTTGTGCCAGAATGTTTGTGAGGAGCAGGAGCTCCTCACAAACAAATTAAATGAAGTGGTTAAATAATGACCTCTTCAACGAGTTTGTAACATTTCAGCTCCTTAGGATGAGTTATTTTTGGAACCGGGACAACACAGGATGTCTTCCACAGAACCGGGACTCTCTCCAGGCTAAGACTCAGATTAAACATGTACAGGACCACCTCACTGAGCTGGTCTGCACACTCCCTGAGGACCCTGGAGCTGATGTGGTCAGGACCTGTGGCTTTTCTGGCCTTAATTCTACTTAACTCCCTCTATACTCACATGTATGTTAAACAATTTAGTAGTTGTGCTTTAATTATTGCTCCTGTTC
>NW_018127968.1:1737966-1743978 GCF_001952655.1 Monopterus albus | reverse complement strand
GAACCAGTAGACTTCACTAGAACACACAAGACTTAAGACAAAAGAAAACAAAGACACAAAGAAAAGCTAGATATGCCTTATACAGAAAGGGTTTAGGCTGAAGCTACAGCTTATTAATACCTACCCTTCTTACTTCATCAAACCAGGTTTGTCATTAGTCATTACATCAAAACAAAATATCTTTACTTTCACCATAGCGTTTGCCATAACCACTGTCCTCAGCAGATATTGTTGAAAAGGAGAACATTTTTTAAAGCTTGACTTTAAATGTAAAAACTAATATCACTAAATTACATCATCTCATCTGCCTGTGTGTTTAAATACACAGCTAATTTAACATGGACATGGAATCTGGCAAAATACCACATATTAAAGTGGCCTGTGTGTTTAGAGGAAGTCACATTTTCTCCTGAAGTCTTGAGGCTTCAGGAGAAAATTCATGTGAAAAAAGAAGCAGAATAATTTGGAGCACACTACGCATATGGATGGACAGTGGAGATGGGAATTGCAATTTTAGTGGATTTTTTTTCAGCTTGTCATAATCAGAATTTATTGTATCTGACATCTACAGACGTCTTACAGCTCCCTCACAATCCTACAGGGGACAAGTGTTGAAATAGCCTTTCACTTTAACAAGGCCTTATTGCCTATATACCTATTGCAGGAGCTGTCAATAGCTGATTTATTTACTATCATGACTTCAGTTAAGTGCGGTCTGCTCTGCAGTCAGCATAGCGATGTCTGGTTCGTGGTCACTAACACACCAAATTCTGCCAATCTGCCCTGCACGGCATCAACACACACTGCTTTATACACTGATCCTGATTTATGTTTGCTTTCTTTTTTTCATTGAAAACAAAATTCAGAAAATTACAGAGTCTGGTCTGGCTGGTAAACCTCATTAAAATGTTATTTGGGAGGTGGGAGACATTAGCGGTTCCACTTCAGCAGAAGCAGAAAGTGGAGTCAATCAGCGATTTGATGTGGCCAGTGTATATCATTACCATCAGCCTCAGTATGCTTAAATATACTGCTTAAGTAATGTAATAAGCAGATGCAGATTGTGGTTATATACATGGCTGTAAATGAGCTAGTGTTTAGAAGGAGCTGTGAGTGGAAGCAGCTGTCAAGGGTGTTTCATGGTAGACAGGCTGCTTTCCAAATTCCAGTTGGTTTTCACTTCACGTACTTTATTTCTATCATTAAAATAGAATGGTTTGTGTTTGAGTCTGATCTTTTTTTTGTGAGGTGTAAATCCTGGTTTAGAGCAGAAGATTTTCTTTATATGTTTCTCATCCATCTCTTCACGCATGCCTGTGCCTCCACATGTTTGTTTTACTATTTACATAAGGTTTTTGTCTCTTTGTTAGGACTCGGAGAGCACTAACCATCAAGGAACCTCACTGTCCCCAGCCATACCATTACACCTTAAAGCAATATTCTTATGAGAATATGATTCCTTGACTGTGAAAACTCACCACTAGCATTTGGAATCACACTGATATCATTTTTAGTTTGAAGGTTATTCAACAGTATTTCATTAAGAGCGGTGGTCTTCATGATGTAGCTCAGTAACTCTTGGAGATCATATAAATTCTGTTGATACCCCTACTGATTCAGTCGAGTTTGAGCTAGAATATGAGGTTTCTATGAGATCTATCAATTTTAACATTCTGGATCAGCAGATCAGGAATATTACCTGGCTCCAGATCAGTTGTGTGGTAGATATGTGGATGGGGGCTTTTTGTATTTATGTATTAGAAGCAAACATATTGAAACTGGCCCTATGTCACAATGATGAAGAATCATTTAAAACATTCCTGGATCTGAATGATGATCCAGATCAGCACCAAAACCTAATGGGTTATTCTGTGGACCCTACCTCTCCAAGAAAATTAATCCAAATCCATCCTAATATTCTGACCCTCTCATGTTTGAAGTCCAGTGCACCACCACCTTTAATTATGATGTCAATTATAAACATACAGTGCCTTGCGAAAGTATTCGGCCCCCTTGAACTTTGCGACCTTTTGCCACATTTCAGGCTTCAAACATAAAGATATAAAACTGTAATTTGTTGTGAAGAATCAACAACAAGTGGGACACAATCATGAAGTGGAACGAAATTTATTGGATATTTCAAACTTTTTTAACAAATAAAAAACTGAATAATTGGGCGTGCAAAATTATTCAGCCCCTTTACTTTCAGTGCAGCAAACTCTCTCCAGAAGTTCAGTGAGGATCTCTGAATGATCCAATGTTGACCTAAATGACTAATGATGATAAATAGAATCCACCTGTGTGTAATCAAGTCTCCGTATAAATGCACCTGCACTGTGATAGTCTCAGAGGTCCGTTTAAAGCGCAGAGAGCATCATGAAGAACAAGGAACACACCAGGCAGGTCCGAGATACTGTTGTGGAGAAGTTTAAAGCCGGATTTGGATACAAAAAGATTTCCCAAGCTTTAAACATCCCAAGGAGCACTGTGCAAGTGATAATATTGAAATGGAAGGAGTATCAGACCACTGCAAATCTACCAAGACCTGGCCGTCCCTCTAAACTTTCAGCTCATACAAGGAGAAGACTGATCAGAGATGCAGCCAAGAGGCCCATGATCACTCTGGATGAACTGCAGAGATCTACAGCTGAGGTGGGAGACTCTGTCCATAGGACAACAATCAGTCGTATACTGCACAAATCTGGCCTTTATGGAAGAGTGGCAAGAAGAAAGCCATTTCTTAAAGATATCCATAAAAAGTGTCGTTTAAAGTTTGCCACAAGCCACCTGGGAGACGCACCAAACATGTGGAAGAAGGTGCTCTGGTCAGATGAAACCAAAATCGAACTTTTTGGCAACAATGCAAAACGTTATGTTTGGCGTAAAAGCAACACAGCTCATCACCTTGAACACACCATCCCCACTGTCAAACATGGTGGTGGCAGCATCATGGTTTGGGCCTGCTTTTCTTCAGCAGGGGCAGGGAAGATGGTTAAAATTGATGGGAAGATGGATGGAGCCAAATACAGGACCATTTTGGAAGGAAACCTGATGGAGTCTGCAACAGACCTGAGACTGGGACGGAGATTTGTCTTCCAACAAGACAATGATCCAAAACATAAAGCAAAATCTACAATGGAATGGTTCACAAATAAACATATCCAGGTGTTAGAATGGCCAAGTCAAAGTCCAGACCTGAATCCAATCGAGAATCTGTGGGAAGAACTGAAAACTGCTGTTCACAAACGCTCTCTATCCAACCTCACTGAGCTCGAGCTGTTTTGCAAGGCGGAATGGGCAAAAATTTCAGTCTCTTGATGTGCAAAACTGATAGAGACATACCCCAAGTGACTTACAGCTGTAATCGCAGCAAAAGGTGGCGCTACAAAGTATTAACTTAAGGGGGCTGAATAATTTTGCACGCCCAATTTTTCAGTTTTTTATTTGTTAAAAACGTTTGAAATATCCAATAAATTTCGTTCCACTTCATGATTGTGTCCCACTTGTTGTTGATTCTTCACAAAAAATTACAGTTTTATATCTTTATGTTTGAAGCCTGAAATGTGGCAAAAGGTCGCAAAGTTCAAGGGGGCCGAATACTTTTGCAAGGCACTGTAATTGAATGTATACATTTATGACAATTTCACCAAAAGCTGACATATTTTGAGCTTAAACACAAGATGCTAAACTGGAAATGTTGCATTGAGTTGCATACAAGTGTACAGGTGTACCTAATAAACTGGCCAGTGAGTATGATGATGCACTGTGATTGTTCATGGCTGACTGGGACTGTAGTGTGGTACATTGCTAACAGATACTGTATAACAAGTGTGACAGTGTTTCAGAGGAATTTTCCCCCTCAAGCACAGTAGCTGCAGTCCTTCAACTATGGCTGTCGAAAACAATTTAATTGTTAAAGAGTGCAAACAGAGTTCATCCTGAGCTGCAGACAGACATAGGTTCTAATCTAAACAAGTCACTGAAAATACGCCTGACTGACATCTGGTGTGTTTTATGTGTATCCAGGTGACTCTGTGTGTGTGTGTGTGTGTGTACTGTAGCTGTTGTCCTTGCTCTCAAGAGGCTCTGTATGGCTTCATGCTCTTCATTTAATGTCGAGCACTTAAGACACAAAACAGTCCCTGGATAAACGTGTGTGTACTGTACCTACTCAATGTGACTGTGTGCTGTCAGACTAAACAGCTCTTTAGGTGTGATGCGTTTTTTTGTGGGCAACTCTGAGAGTTTGAAACATGATGAGATGCTACCCGACAGCAACATCACTGGCATTTCCAGTGCCAGACGGAGCTTCTGTGAACCAGACTTCAGATCCCCAGCCAGCACTCGCACACCTAATTGTTTAGCTAAGGCCTTGGGAATCTTTGCATAAATACACACCCCCACACAATGAAAGCCTGATGCAGAGGTAACGACTGTAGTGGCTGATGTAAGGCTGGTGGAGAAAAAAAGTCTTCCAGTATAAAAAGCTGAGTGGGTGCAGTACAAGAATTTATATAAGAGTCCAAATCAATGCTCTTCCAGGTTGAGGTTGGTATGTGTTGGTGTGGGTCAAGTCACCATTTACTAGTTCTGTGAAATAACAAATGTGATGCAGAAATCAACAATCTGGAAAATGCTAAGGTTATTTTTTTTAGTCTTGATAGTTTGTTAACAGCAAATAATAAAAAAAAATTATGATTAAACCTTTGTACAAATAATGCTATACAATAAGGAGAAATAAGTTATTAGGTTTAATTGAAAGGTAGAAATGGTTCAGCTTCTTGACTTGTAGTAACAAGTCAGTGGAAGAGATGAAAGTGAATTTGAGGGCAGTGATGCCTGAATGAAGTTGTGTTCTGCTGATCTTGTGCCACAATCTTTTTCCAGTGAAATTATCTCTTATTTTATGTACCGCCATGTTTAATAACCCATAATTAGCTGCTGGAGTTTTGAACGAATTGGAAAGAGTTGTGGTTAGCAATTTTCTGTTTGATTGCTCTAAGCTATTAATCGACCTTGTCAGTGTCCTACTGTAATAGCTGACAGGTAACAATCTAGGACACACCAATATATGAGATCATTTACACTTTGATCGGCCTACACAGTTTGATTGATGAACAGTTACACATAAGCAACTAGTGGCATGCATTTATCCAGAAGCATTTATCTCAACCAAAATTCATACTCCAAACCGTTTTTGCATTTGCATCTTTATTAATGTACACATTATGTACAATAATAAGTTATATATACATTTATAGGCTACCTTGTTTCTGTGATGTGCTTGTGTGTGTTTCTACATATTCTACTATAGTGTGTGTGTGTGTGTGTGTGTGCCACTGAGGTACTGTGAATAATCCATTGGCTTTGGTATATCATCTTATTAGCATAATATACAGTGGGTACGGAAAGTATTCAGACCCCCTTAAATTTTCCACTCTTTGTTATATTGCAGCCATATGCTAAAATCTTTTAAGTTCATTTTTTTCCTCATTAATGTACACACAGCACCCCATATTGACAGAAAAACACAGAATTTTTGACATTTTTGCAGATTTATTAAAAAAGGAAAAATGAAATATCACATGGTCATAAGTATTCAGACCCTTTGCTGTGACACTCATACTGTATATTTAACTTAGGTGCTGTCCATTTCTTCTGATCATCCCTGAGATAGTTCTACACCTTCATTTGAGTCCAGCTGTGTTTGATTATACTGATTGGACATGATTAGGAAAGCCACACACCTGTCTATATAAGACCCTACAGCTCACAGTGCATGTCAGAGCAAATGAGAATCATGAGGTCAAAGGAACTGCCTGAAGAGCTCAGACAGAATTGTGGCAAGGCACAGATCTGGCCAAGGTTACAAAAAAAAATTTCTGCTGCACTTAAGGTTCCTAAGAGCACAGTGGCATTCTCTGGTCTGATGAGACCAAGATAGAACTTTTTGGCCTTAATTCTAAGCGGTATGTGTGGAGAAAACCAGGCACTGCTCATCACCTGTCCAAT
>NW_018127968.1:1727211-1736464 GCF_001952655.1 Monopterus albus | reverse complement strand
CAGTTTCTTTTTTAATAAATCTGCAAAAATGTCAAAAATTCTGTGTTTTTCTGTCAATATGGGGTGCTGTGTGTACATTAATGAGAAAAAATATGAACTTAAATGATTTTAGCATGTGGCTGCAATATAACAAAGAGTGAAAAATTTAAGGGGGTCTGAATACTTTCCGTACCCACTGTATATCAAGACAAGATTTTGTTTGAAAACAGGGCTTGGTTCCATTTCATTTCAGGTCAATCCAGCACTTAGATCATTTACAGAAGTTCAATAACCAAAAAAATATAACTAAACCTCTTTTGAATTTAACTGGATTTGGTGCCCTGCTCTAAGAAGGTAGATATATTTGATTTGCACTATTTAATTTGCCTTGACAAGACATCTTAAAGGAAATAAAATATGAATACATGCTTGATAAACATGCACATTAATTTAAAGTCCTGGAGTCCAGCCCCAGAGTTTGCAATTTCACATACAACCAAAAATAATTTTAAAAAATGAACTTGGCAGCAGGTGGTGTGTTTGATTCTGTGCAGATCAGTCACAGGACATTATGCTGACAACAACAGGCACCAGATCACTCCTATTCCCCAGAAATAAGATCAAACTGGGTCTTTGCATTGCTTGTTTAAGTTGAATTTTGGAGCTCACTGCTTGAGTTTAACCAATAGATAAAGCAGGACATTATACTACAGCATCTGTAAACATCAACACTATAATTGGAGCTAAGATCAGCATTTCTTCACAACATTTAACCGGATGCTTATTGGAGCCACCCTCAGTCTGACTTATGTAACTGGCTTCAGCTGCTTTTCAGAAGTGGACAAACCACACAACTGCATATTGTTCTCATTTGCTATATTGGTGCCAAAGTGGAGAGGGGAGCTTAAATCCTGTCTGAGCATGACCACAAAAAATGAGCAAGATATCGCTGCTTCCACCATGACCCGCTGCATTCTTGTGCCGTTCACAGTGTAGCAATCCCGGGGGCAGTTATTCATACCCCTGCCATGGTATCTATCTTTTTAATGCAGGCGCTAACAGATTTTCCACTAAGCTTTCAGTGGTTAAGTGGCCCTAAATACTTAATAGGGTGCTGGAAAGCACAGGCACTTTGCACCCGCTCTGTAAACCACAACACTTCATCCTATTAGGGGCCCAGGGAGCCACACACCAAATAATTAGGGCTGGCGGAAGCACTGGGCCACAGCACTGGGGCAACAGGGAAGCAAAAAGGGGAGAGGAAGGAGTTACGAGCCGGGGAGGTCACCGACTAGGTCACTGCTGAGGAAGCTGTTGTAGAAAGAGCTGTTGTTGTTGTTGGTAAACAACATTGCAGAATCAATCCAAAACTGACACTAGACAGTAGTTTTAAGCAAGTTAACAATACCAACGTAATATCTCTGAGCAATTTTTTTTTTAATCGTGAGTCAACAAGAGACACAGGGTTATTCACAAATGCCCAAAGTTCACAAGCCATGTCTACCAGATGAAAGCTGAATGATGTTTTATCATTTCCAGCCAGGCACAATGATTGCATCCTAAGTAGGGAGCTTGTATCTGCCGTCTTTCCTGTTGGGATGACAGCGTAGCCAAAGGCACAGTCACGAATGTGAACTGATGCTGTGGTTAGACCAGGTTGTTTCTGTACACAGACACAAACATCTCACTGTGTCAGGAGCAGGATGAAGCAGAAGGTTCAGTGAGAGGACGCTCTGTTATAAACCCGGTGTGCCTGTAAGAAAGGTACTAATTGGCACTGATGCACACCATTGTATCCTTTTATATGATTTGTTAAACTGCATAAGAATTTTTGTACCAAAACTTTGGAAAAAGAAAGTTGTTATTGTGGTGCGTCCAGCGCACAGTAAACCCAGCTGTTTTCTGCTAAGACTCTGAGAAGGACAACAACCTAATAAAACAGAAACATATTCTGATTAGTTTATTCTTGCTGAAAATAAAATAACTGCAGTAGCCAGCTGGTGGACAGTCCTAATCTATGGCCTTTGATTTTTGTCCTTCTCAAACTCTGGAGTACATTACAAAGACCATACAAACCATTTCAGGTGACTAGCTTCTTGACAGAGAAAACCCCAGATAGGATAAAAAGACTGCGCCTGGGAAGGTCCATTGATATTCTTCATGTGGTGGGGGTAATGTGTGTACGCTATATGTGCTGTCCTTCTCTCAGCAGTATCTGTCCTCACATAAATGTACTGTATATGTATACTGTTGGGCAAGTCTCTGCTCCACCATATATTTAGACACTGGCGCAGCGCTGGGATGGAGATGGGCACGGGGATGGACAGACCAGCTGGCTGTGAAAGGTGCCGATTCCCTGCCGTCCAACTGCCATCTCACTGCTGCCCAGCACATCTGAGCAGAGTGACTCCACAGCGTCTAGCCTCTCTATCTGCACCAGGCGGGTCAGGAGGTCGGGGATGCTGTAGCCCGCCGTGCTCACCCTCTCAAAGAGCTGTAGGCCATCGCTCATGCCGCCAATCTCATCACGCTTCAGGCCAAAGCTCTCGGCCAGGTGCCTCCACGTCTTCACCACAGCCGCCTCGCTGCTGTAGGAGGAGCTCAGCATGCGACTGGCCTTCTCCAGACAGTCAAAGGGAAGCTCTGTGGGGCTGAGGCCTGGAGAGGGACAAAAGTATCACACGCAGACAAACAATTGTTCGTTTTAGTCTTCATTTTATTTTCTTGTAGAAAAATAATAGTGTAGTGAGATATTTAACTCTTTCAGATGTACTTTCACTTCTTTTAGCAATTTTACTGAAAATCACAGAGAATATAATTTCTCACTTGAACACAGTCCTTAAGAAGAGTCCATTTTCACCAGAAGTATAGGCAGAAGTTCATTCTTGAATTAAAAACTTGATAAAATGGATATGTTTCTCTGTGTGACAGACTTACCCTCTGTCACATTGCAGGCTCTGGCATACAGATCCAGGATCTTTTTCCTTCGACTCTGCAGCATCTGTGTGGTTAAAAAAAACAAAAAAAAAAACAAGTACCCTATGATTTCCAGATGATACTCGGATGAGGGTCTGTTCATTATCATAATTTGTTTTACTGCAGTAACATCTTTCAAAATGCCCTTCTTTCCTACCCCTGGGGTTTTATTGTTGTTGTTGATTGCATTCACACTGCTGATGTGGTTAGTGCTGGTGATGTGGTTGGTATTTGGGATGTTGTGGGCCTGGCCAGCTGTGATGGTAGGGGTCCCGTTGCAGATATGGTCTCGGTCCAAGAGGCCCAGATTGAGAAGGCAGAGGTCGGGCTTGTTGCTCCGGTTGACAAGACCCAGGTTTGGATCGAGGTTACTGGTATTGGCTGAACCCTGCTTCTCAGACGCTGCCTCTTCATCGCTGTCAATGCTGCGGCTCAACAGCTGCTCATTCTCTGATGATGCGTCATTTTCACTGCACACACAAAACACACACACGAACATTATAACCATCATTAAGGTAGGGTTTATTATTTTACTAGGTGTACATAATGAACTGTCCACTGAGTGTGTACCTGTGATGGAACCTGTCAGCTGCTTTACACTCATACATATTAATGCAAAAGGAGTTATTTAATTTCCAGTACAAACTGTTTTTCTGGTGAGACTAATGCACACAGAATGACTTGTGTCTTTGCAAACAGGAACTTTGACAAATGAAAATGAACTGGGAAAGAATGCTGCTGTTGTTGCCATAGCTGCTGGTGTTTCTACGCCGCTCCTGTGATTGACTGAATAGCTACAAGTTGTACAACATGATACCATGTAATATCATTTTATTACCTGTCCTCTCCCTCTCTGCGCTTGTTCTGGATTTTCTAGAAAAAGCACCTTGTTGACAGAGATGCTGACAGGATGTCATTGTTTTGCAGTCCCACGCTCTTTTCCTCTAAACACACACACAAAATGGCATTGTTTGCCCGACATCTAACACCCACTCTGGCAGCTAAAACAGTGAGTTAGCACATCCTTTGGCATGCTGCTATACCACAGTGTTTATTGCTGTTGATGCTGTGAAGTGTGTGTGTGTGTGTGTGTCTCACCTATTCCCTATTTTATACCCCTTGCATATATTGGAGCAGTGTATCAATCTAATCACGTATGCTACAAAGACTGTACCATTTGAGCACAAAGGCTCACTGTCTGTTTATGTGCTATACTGAGCTCTAGCATGAATTTCCATGCTTCTCCTGCACTTATAAAGCAGCATTGTCTGCACATGGGAGATGAGATGTATGCAAAAAGGTGAGAAAACTGTTGTTCTTTTGTTGTCTGCCCAGACGTGCTTTCACCTGGTGGTGGTTTTAGGTGATGTCTGGAATAAATACCCCTATCCGCTCCAATAACTACCCCGCCTGCTCATCTCACAGCGATTGCTAAGCTTCAGGGCTCATCTGTACTACCTTGCACCCCCCAACCCCACGTCTCTGCCTGCTCCAAAGCCACATAATAGCTCTGCTTCATTAAAAAGAAACCTCAACTGAACTTGTTTTTAACATGCCTCACACACACATGCATATACTGTGTGTGGAAAAAGCAGGGGGGAAAAAGACAAGCCAGCAGCAATGATACTACTACTGCAGTGACTTGTTCTGTGGTGACTTAATTACGTGCAGATGCTGGAAAAATGATAAAAGCTTCTTTCTGTTGTGTAGAGTCTCTATGATGCCGCCTATAGTACAAATAAACACACATACAATGCACATTCAAAGATCATGGTACATTGGCATATGTTGGGGATGAAGTTAAACAGTAAAATGGTATTACAACTGCATGCCCTGCAGTGATCGATAAAGGACCGTGTCCGCCATTGGAAATCTTTTTTATAGCTCAAAATGTGCTGTATCTCCATTTCCACCAGTTCTTTTACTACAGGGATCATTATGCTGCCTGGATTTGACCGCTGATCGATGTGAATCAGAGTTTATCTGCTCACAGCTTGTTAAACTGAAGAGGGGCAGTGTGGTGCAGTTGTGTGTGAATCAGAGCTGTCTCTCACCTTTTCACAGTCTTCTGAGGAGGAGCTTTTAGTTTGTCAAACTCATCTTTCTCTGAGTAGATCACCACATTATCTAAGAGAGAAAACGAAAGGTTTACGGGTGTTGGTTTGGGTTTTTTTTTTTTGGACTATATCTAACAGAGAGAAAGAGGTCAGTAATACAACCCTGCAATTCTACTTCAAGGACATTAGTTCAAGGTCTGTTGTTCTATTATTTATGGAGAAAAGAACTCTGCTGGAGAATGGCAAATTGAAATTTCTGTCATCTGAGTCTTATTTCTTCTTTTAAAATTTATATATTGGCATTTTAACTGCTATGTACTGATATATCTCACTGTGACATGCACTAAACAGAAAACAACAAATAAAATAATATAAAATAGTTTCTGCTAAAACACATTTTGAAATGCAGGGAGGTAAAAATCCAAACACCTGAACTTCAAACATTTAGTGTAATGCAAGTGCTGCGTGGTACAGTGCACTAGTGCCAATGCTGATTAAAGATGTGAATAGAGACAAGATCTCAAATCCAATTTTGTGGGCTTTGATCTTTTATTACTAAGCAAGACCAGATTAAATCAACATCTATAAATAGATTTTGGCACGTGTTAGCGTACACAAAAGAGAAGAGATTCCTGAGGCCAAAAGGATTTATACCTGGAACAGAGAAGCTGCTGTTAGAATGATCTAGACAATGATTACACTGACTATTAAGTTAAATTGGGCTTGCTTCATTGATACTGATAGGAATAGACAGCATAATGAGTGAATACTTAAGTGGAAGTAATGCTGTGTGTGTGTGTGTGTGTGTGAGAGAGAGAGAGAGAGAGAATTAATGTGTCTGTGTCTTTCATCTCACAGCGGTATTAAGTCAGTGCCTCCATGAGTGACAGCTAGCTCCGGTATGGGCTTCTCTCCCACATACTCTACACACACAGTCATTCAAAATGCCTTCACACACTCATGATAACTCAACATAACATAACTAACAAAGCAGATATGTATTTTTAGTCATACCTTAACCACTCTATTATGTTTTCTTTAGCATTACATTATTGAGTTAGTGACCTCGTTGTACCACACAATGTGTCTGTAGCCACAGCTCCAGTAAGTGTGTGTTCTCATGCACACCACATGTAAGTGGTTAGTCAGTCAGTCAGTCTGAGCTTGAAGGTTTACAGAGCATCTTTGTCAGGAGAAATGGCTCCTGGAGCCACATATAGCTTTAACTTTGGAAGCTTCACATTCCACCAAGAAGTACTCATCAAAGTGCAGGGCTGTCAGGCTACATGCACCAACACACACACACACACACACACACACACAAAGTACACACCTGCATTTGCTTACATTATGCTAAAAATCATAAATATTCACTTACTTACTAGACTGACACACAGCGCCCACACTGTATTTGTGTTTAAATGTGATTCAGCTAGATCTGATGAAATGATACGGTTTGTTTGATTGCACCTTTATATTGTATTAGTCCTTACAGGGCAGATCTTAACATGTTCTATAAATTATACAGACATACATGCTGTTCCAGAGAAGGAAACGCTTCTTTCACATGAAATAGTTACCAAAAAATCTGCTATTTACAGCTCCAAACAAATAACACCACAGAAGAATGTTACATAATGATGTTGCAGATGTCCACAGATAGCCTACAGTGTTGGTGTCAACAAATAAGCCAGTTAGCTTAGAAAGAATTTTGCTGCACGACTGAGTGAAGTTATACACAGTGTTGCTCTAATCACTTCTGGGTGGTATATGTTCATACCTCAGCTGACTCTCAAGCAAATTGTGCGCTATGCCACTGCGGCAATTTTGGAGTAATTTTATAATCTAAAAGTAATTATAGTTTATCTGTTACTGAGTTCATAACTCAGTAGGCTCTTTTTTGGGAATTGTGAAATTGGTGAGTCGAGATTATGGAAGCATGGTAATGATCTGTTGGCCAGCTCTTTTTTTTTTTACACATATGAAAGCATTGAGAATGGTAGGGGGCAAACGTGGTCTGCACAACCTGCCCAGGGTAGACCCTCACCCAATTTCAGCTGGGATTGGCTCCAGCACCCCTGTGATCCTCTTCAGGACAAGCAGTATAGATAATGGGTGGATGGATGGGTAGATGGTCTGCATATAAGCTCACATAAACACTCTCTAATGTTAGTAAAGTATTGTATGTTCATGCTTTACTTTGTTTCTGCATTTTATGTTTGCTTTTTCCAGGTTATAAGAAGCTATTTCAAAATATACTTTATACTTTTGTACCTTTTGAATTCCAAAAGAAATATCTTATACCATTTACTTCATATGATCTCAAAGTACTGTAGACTTTTACTGTCCAGCTTTAGTTTAATGGAAAAAAATCACTTGCATCTAACCATTTGTATGCATAGTCTTCTTGAAATGAAAGTCATATTAATGGCACAATATTGCTGCACTTAGTCTGACAGTGAGTTCCTCACCTACTCACTAGTATTCCAGTTATTAAAATGAATTTTTGGAGTATTACATTATACAGCATTTGTGGTCAGAACCTGGACCGAAGCCATTATTCCAATTTTGAGAAACAATTAATATACTAGATTGGAGTAGTGAGTCAAAAGCATGCCTGCACCCACGCATATGGCTGACATTAGGATCATGTATACAATTCTATGAATAACAGGATCATTTATATTTTATGTAAACATCACATCTGGAACATAATCAAAACTAGAAAAAGGCTCATAACCATGTAAACAAACTGCTAGACGCTCGCAATTATGGAATTAGAATTAGATCAGCTTGTCAAAGGCAGCAAACAGGAAGCAATTAAGACACTTAAAAACGGTGTGAGCTAATTAATTATTCATTGTGTGTGTCTGTGTGTCATGTCTCACCAGGGACATCTTTCTTTTCTTCCTGTTTGTTGTTCTGAGCCTCCACTGCCTTCACAATTTGTCCCGAACAGCATACTGCAAACACAAACACACATGGAAGGTCATAAACACAAAGGCTTCCCTTTAAGATGAGACTCTGTGTCTGTGTGTATATGTGTTACCCTGGCCACTTGGTTTGGCCTTCAGGATGTAAAACATGATGATGAGGACAATGGCAATGGCCATGATGAAGATGGTCGACATGGCGATAATGAGAGCTGTTGCTAGGTGACTTTGTCCGTTGAAGCCTGAAACGTGGAGAGAGTAATGTAGAGCGGTACTAACATTTTGTGTGTTTGTATTTTTGAGTATGTGTGTTTGTACATACCTTTATCTGGGTGAGGGAGTACAGTTGTGCTGCCAAGGTCAGTAGGTTTTTCTCTTGACCCTCTGCTTGGCATGCCTGTGAAACACATGCACACATTGACTGTGGATGTCATAGTGAAAATATGTCTCCTGCTGTTTGCTCATACATTTATCAGAAGGATAACACACATCCTAGCCTACTGTATGGTCTATTTAGTTTCTTTTTCACCGCAGCTGCATGTCTTTGGACTGAACATACAAGTTTCCACACACAATTTGAGTGTTTGATAAGCCAGCAGATTAATTTAAGCCAGCGGTTTTCAACCAGTGGTCCACGGCCCCCTGGTGGTCCGCATAGGCATTGCAGGTGGTCCCTGACCATGTGTTCAATAATAAGCCATAGTGACTTTCAGGATTAAAGTAGTGCCCATGCATCTGGTGTAGCCAACCCAGTACATTCAGAATGGTGGTCCCTGTGTTGCATTTGGTTGAAAACCCCTGATTTAAACAATAACAACAACAACGGACAATTTAGCTATTTTGAAAAATATGGTTATTTGCCTTCTTGTCAAGAGTCAGGTAAAAAGACTAATACCATTATCATGTCCTTATAGTAAACATAAAGCTACTGCCACCTGCCAGTTAAGGGCTTAGCACAGATACAGGTTATGGGGAAATAACAGCTAGACTGTCTGAAGAACAGATTACCCAAACCAGTTATAACGCATATACAGGATATAAGAAGTAAATGACTGGGTTTTAGAGGTGCTTGTGGGTGGATTTTGTTACCTTTTGATGGAGCCAGAGTAGTTGTTTCCCTGTTTCCAGTCTTTGTGATAAGCTAAGCTAATTATCTGCAACACATGTACTGTACAAATGTGACGATGCCATCAATTTTCTTATTTAATTGTTTGCAAAATGTCAAACTTTTTTATAGCAGTGTGAAATAAAAGAATTCTTTGTCTCTCCATTTCCTCTCTATCACTCCCCCCCCCCCACACCACCCAC
>NW_018127968.1:1695438-1727153 GCF_001952655.1 Monopterus albus | reverse complement strand
ATCTGTTTATTCTTATTCCCAACGGAGCTGTAAACTCCTGGCAGCTCATAAATCAGCTCTTTTAATCAGTCTTTAATTTGCTCGAGTTGATAAATTGCTCTCCTACTTCTCATGTCATCCCACGCACATACACATCAGTGCCCTGTGGCTGCAGACACTAACTCAGGGTCAGCCTATTTGTTTACACTCTCTGAATAAGGACATGAGCCTGAACTGGATTTCTGTTTAGCATCTGGCAGTTTCATCTCTTAATCATGCAGCATGCAGGCTGAAAGCACATTGTAAAATGATAATTCTGCAGGACAATCTGGTTTCTCAGGTCCAAACAGAGGGGAGCAGATCTGCAGAGCAGTATAGATATAAAAAGAAGATCATTTTTGTTTGAGGTGATAATTGCAATACCTCTGCAAGCAGGGATGAAGTGAAGGTTAACTTTGATAAACATCTGTGAGAAACTGATATCTAGACAGATGTATTTTTAATAATAATCATTTGTTGTCTGTGTAGTGAAAAACTAAAATTCAAAGTGCACAGCTGTAGTCTCTGGTGATGCTGAAAACATTCTCTTCAGGTAGCAGCTGAGCTGATATGAAAAAGGTCAAACGGCAGCAGCAGTCAATAGAAATCATAAGGTGACAATGGAAACTGAAGTGATGCCTACAGGCTCAGAATGTCTGCCTGCCAAAGAGTAGCATCAGCGCAAGCACTAACATGCTAATCATCTTTCTTTCTCATACACACTGAAGTTTTAATTATCACACACACAGAGCTAGGCAGAAGCCTGGGTAATTTACAGATTACATGGCGAGTGTCAGCCTGCCTTCACCCTGTGCAAGTACAAATCCCAGCTTTCAGCTCCTTTTTTATTTACTTTTGCAGGGGTTTAATTAAAGTACAGCACAGCCTAACTTAATAGAGAGGGAGAAACAGCATGCTCAGTGTGATCAAGCTTATTTTAGAATATGGTAGTACATTAACACCTTGATTTGAAGAATTTTAACAGATATTACTGACTGAACACAATAGTCCATCACAATTACATATTATGTTAAATTGTCTGTTATTTCTTGTTACACAAGTGAAGTAATACAGTAATTGTTTTTGGTGATTTTTGACATTTCACCTGCTTGCTGAGAGTTATGTAATGATATTGCTACCAGTCTAATGCCCACATGCTAAATATGAGGCTACATCTTTAAATAAGGAAAACTGAACATGACAGTTCCTAAATAAGTTTGATAAAGCTTAAGACAAGACTAAAATGACATGCCAAACTAGTTTTGATCATCATTCTATCACTCTTAATTGGACTTTGCAGCATCATTTAATCACTCATTTCCATGCTTAAAAAAATAATTAGAGTGCTGATGATATGCAAGTGTTTATTCTTATCCACACACATAAACTCCTACTCCTGCTTCACATCATCTCCTCTGCAGGCCTGTGCTGCTTTGGGGGGGGTTTCATCTTTCAAAACACACTCATTAAATTTGACAAAATAACAACACCATTCATTTCCAGGCTCTTCGGTTACATTCAGTGGGGATTTTTGGTAATTATGGGCCGATAAATATAATTCCCATTACAGTAACAGTGAGGGCAAAAACACTGTGGACATTCTGCTGACATTCCTTCATCGTGATCTGTCACATCTGGACAAAGCCAGGGAGCACAGTATATTTGGCTCCAGCTCTACATTATCATAACAAATGTTGACAGCATGTTTTCCCCCCTTTTTCTGACTTGTTTCAAAATTAGCATCTTACAGATAATCAGGGAATTATAGTGAAAGTCTGTTCTAGATTCAGTTATGAAATTCAAACTGGTTTTGGTTAAATTAACATTAAATGTTTTTTTTTTACTATGATCTTTTCGTTTTCATGCTATTGTCTCTGCTATTTATTAAAATTTATGCAAGTTTCAACTCAAAGCAATTACAAGCAAAAGTGGCCAAGCCATGTTCATAGAGGATGCAACAAAGAAGTAAAGATAGTGAAAATGTGTGGGAAGTAAGCAGCAAGAGGGTCATAGCGATAAATACAACTTTGCTGTGCATGGTGAACACTAAGTGGAAGATTTTATAACTATATTTAAAACCGATGAAGATGAACTAATAGAATATTAATGCCATTTACCATGAGAGAATGTGCAGGGGCTATTTGTTACCAAGTTCAATTATAATACTGAAGCTTAATTTCAGTAATGTATTGTGACCATTGACAGTAGAAAATATAGACGCCATGACAGCTTCCAGAAGTGAGGCCACCATGACTGGATCACCCCCTGGTGGTTTGGTTTTTGGTAGATATGATCACGCTGATGTGTGTACAAGTTGTCATTTTTCTGGTATGTTTGCTTTTAATAAGTTATTTGATGATGTAAAAAAGAGGTGTCAGTTGCTTTGACAGCTTTGGCTGTCACTGCACTTCCGGTCGCTACTGCGTAGAATCTGGTTGCAAAAACACAGAGTGGAGGGAAGTGGTGGCGCCATGTTCATCACATACTATATGTCAATGATGGTGACAAATCACTAAGTCTGGGATTGTTACCCTTTAGCCTTTTTCTGCTGCTTTAAAAACACAATCAAACTTTCTTAAATACTTTATCATATGGTTGCATCATCCCTATGTATATTATCATCACTGTCATTATCATCAAAATTTGTAAAATATCAGACCCCTATTTCTTGATTGACTGCCTTCTACTGGGGTTTTAAAGGGCACCTACAAACTGAAGAAGACATGTCTCAGCTCATAGAAGACCAATGTAAGATGATCAAACCAACTAGGATATGCCACTTGACAATATTTTCACTTTGTGAAGAAATGTTTATGAACTGCTGAGAGTGATGGGAAACAGAAAATGGAGCCAACCTCTGGTAAATATTATCATTCAGAGATGTGACCCCAACTTTTGTTGCATACACTCTCACACACATTTGTCTTTCTATCTTTGTGAAGACACACATTGACAAACACATTCCCAGGCCACTTAAACCTAACTTTAACCATCACAACTAAATACCAAACCAACCCTTCCCCTAACCTAAATTTGATTCTAACCTGAACCCTAAAACCAAGTCTCAACCCTCTGTCAGCCCTTTGAAGTTGTGAGGACCGGTCACAATGTCCTCACAGCGATGGCATCAAAGTAAAATTTGTCCACATGTGCACACAGAGTCAGGTATTTAGGGTATGAGGTTATGGGTAAGCTGCCAAAGACCCCACTGGAGACAGAGAAGCGGATATCCAGGGACAGGAAGGGAGAGTTCAGCTCTTCTGTATACAGATACAGGGGAAGACAGAGACCAGAGGGTCTGGGAGAACTCAGCACAACCTCCGACCTCTGACTGCTTCTTCAAACTAAGTCTGTCTACATTTTTTTTTTTTTTGAGAGTGAGAGAGAGAGCAAGGGTAATCGAATCACAGACATTGTGGTCAGGTGGCGTGCACTGTAACCATTCAACACCCAGGGTGCTCCAGTGCATCTGGCACTGTACACCCTGTCCCATTTTATTTCTATTCATTTAGATATAAACCTTTAATGTTTAGGAGCTTTGAATCCAGTGCAAAACAGGCCTGTGTTTGAAGAGAGCTATGAAGACAAATGCTGAAAAAAATGAGGAATTCATAGCAGACTTAAAAAGAAAAGAAAAAAGATGTGTGGGGGGGGGGGTGAAGGTTGCAAGGAAACAAACAGAAATGAAGGAAGTTACTCTTACACTCTTTGGTGTTACGCGGTGCATTCTGGCAGGAGTGGCAAACCATCCCATATAGGTTTCTGGGTCTGGTCTCCAGCATGTAATACCTGAAAGACATAAAATACATAGGGATGTGTCAGAAACGGCGCGCGGATGCGGCCGAAAAGTGTTTGGTGAACTCATTAAATGGCCAGACGAGGAAGTAATGAACAAAACCCGTCTCTTTAATAAGAGAACTAACGTAACAAAAAATCATACAAGACACAGTGGAAACACAAAACCCATGGTCGGTATAACAGTCCGAGATCAGAGGCAGCAAACACGAGAAACAAATGGGCCTGATGATACTAGAAAGAACTGGCAGGGGAGTGTACATGGAGCAGGGAATAAATAGGGAGAACTAATCAGGTGCAGCTGGTGGTAATCAGGGAATAAGAAGCAGGTGTGTCGGAAAACGTAATCAAAGAAAATGCTGGAAAGTCAGAGCTGGGGTCTAGAACAATCTGGCAGCGTCCTGGTAGGAGGACGCTGCCTAAATAGAGGTGCAAACAATAACGAAACAGGTGAAACCAACGTGAGTGATGAAGAATGTAAAAAGACCGAAACTAAGGTGAAACAAAAACAGGAAGTAAAGTCAAAATAACAGCTGGACAGGAAGCAGCGGAACCGAATCATGACAGGGATGAGATATCTTCTAGAACATACCTTACACCTACACAGTGCATAAGTGTGAAGACACAACTGAGGTAAAAAGTTTGACTCAGTGAAGAAATGCACATAATTGATGGCCTGAAGGCACTAAACACACCCAGTGTCACCCGGAGTCATGAAGCAGCTATTAGAAGAAAAGGATAGAGGGAAGCAATAAGGAGCTGAGCCTGTGAATGAGTGACAGTGGTATTAAGTCATTTAGGCTTCAGAACACCAATGGGTACGTACATATAATGTACACAGGTAATTAACTGATGCCTTCATATACTGTAACTGGATATAGTCAGAGAATATGGCTCAGCCTTGTGCTGACAGACACTTGAGCATGACAAAACAAGCATTTATTTAGGGATTTCTAAGGATTTTGGTGGGCAGACAGATGAAGGGACATTTGGTTTCATGTTTGCTGGTGATGGATTTTGCATTTCTGCCATCACACATTCTGCCATTTGTCACTGTATTTTAACTACAAACAACTACGCACAATGACAAATGTGTTAACAGATCATAGCTATGTCCAAACATTATTCATTTCTGGTGAACAAACAACATTTGATCCTTTAAGCAGCTATCTGACAAAGCATTTATTCAAAATGTACCTTTTTATTGAAAATAGTTTGTAATATAAGTATATATTAAAAATCTATTAACTATCTGTAGATGTTTTGCATGACATTTTCTAAAGTTTTATTAAACACTTACAGTGATTTAATTAAATTCTGGAGCTCTATATTTGAAAAGATTTAAGATGGATAGACATAAAAAATGCATTTTTCAAGCTTTATTTATTATCAGTTATTACAAGGGAACCAGCAGATGAATGTGTGTCTCACAACAAACTCATTCTCATGTTCCTGTGCACTGAGCTACAGACTTTGACTTTACACAAAGTGTTCAGGCATGTTCTCATCTCCATCAAGCAACATAACTGCAGTGTGAAACACCCACACGTCCAGTGCCGATAAAGACAGACAGGACAAAAAGCAGTGTTAAACAGCACATTCATTCCTGTAACAATCACATTAATCAAAAGCAAAAACATCCTGTGAAAGGAAAGTGAGAACCAAGAAAGACACCCACACGTCCAGTGCCGATAAAGAAACCAAGAAAACAAGAAGGCAGCAGGACAGGGGAGGAGGTTTCAGCATGGACCTCTCCCAGTTGTATGAGTGGGGAGGGGTTATCCAATAGTCCCAAATCATCAGTCATCTCTCATGTTGATGCCAGTTCCATCAAGACCTGCCTAATTATAAATTACCCACACTTAATCCTAAGTATTGCATGAAAAAACTATATTCGTAAAATAACTGCCTCATGCAGAGCAGGAGATCCAAAACAAGGCATTCAACATCCTGAAAGTTGTATGAAAGAAACAGTCTGTTGTTGACAGAGCCGGTTGATTTATTCAGAGAAGCCAGAGGAGGGGGAGACATAGATAATAGGAAGGAGAAGTTAGGAAATGTTTCCTTATTAACATTTTTAAGTAACAGGGTTTGAATCCACAGCTGTCATGTGCAAATGGAGGAGTTCAGAGTTTAATGTTCGTTTACACACAGAGTGATGGGATGTGTTAAAATGGAGGCAGCAGGGTGGTCTATTCACATGTCAGCTCACAGCACTGTAAAACTTGTGTATGGATACAAGTGCCAGGATTTGAATAGTCAAACTATGCACCGACTATACAGTGCATCGCTGTTTGTGTACGTGCAATACACAGTAAATTCAATCACCAGTCAAGTGTCTGTACACACAGAAGAATATTAGTGAATAAGAGTTTTTTTTATTAATATTATATAAATGCTAAGAGTGACATGAGGCATGGCATCTTTTCTCTTGCAGAAATAATTTACATCCATTAAAAAAAAAACTGTTTTGTTTCATGTAACTAAAGCTAATGTCAGGATGCCTTTAGGCAATGCACAGAACCTCCAAGCTGCCTCCCTGGCAGCGTAATTTAATGTAATGTACAGGATTGTTTAGTAAATGTTTGATGCCTTTTTGTATTTAATGTAGCAAGCAGGTTTTGAATTTTGAGTGTGTGTTTGAGTGTTGTTTACCCAGGTAAACAGGGGCCACACTCTGCGTCACTGTCTGAAGTTCCTGCTATGCGCACCGTGGCTTTATAGAGGGCATCGCAGTCTTTATGGCGTCTGCAGATCTCATACTTCCCTTTGGAATATTTCCCCTGTGGGCACGGCACACAAGCAAAGTCCTCATCCTTCACACCGTAGCCACAGATCTGCAAAACACACACCAACGCACACATATTTACATAAAGATGCAGATTTTTTATTGCATGTTTGCTGTGAATTCAGCGCTCTTTAAACTGGTGGGATCATTCACGACTGTGCTGGGGACACACATTCCAAAAATTACACCCCACACATTCGTAACCCACATCTGTTTCTGTTATGACTGTTTTGAAATGATTACAGACATCCCTGTGTGTGTGTAGCTTTCCACGCCTGGTAGTGTTTAGGATGGCCAACTCATCATTCTGTCCTCACGTCTCGATTGCCTCTCGTCGTGGCAATTCTCCCCACAGTGGGGAGGCAGGACATCAGGCCATACACACACACACAGACACACACTTACAAATCATTCTCTCTCTTTCTGTTCCCTCTCTTTCATCTTTCATTTCCCTCTTACTTTCATCTGTCTATTAAAACAAGCCTATGCTTCTTATCTTTGGGCTACTGTAGACTGACTCTTGAAGAAATCTAATATTCCTGTTTGACATCTGTAAGTCTCAGCTTGACTGTGTGACTCTGTGATGAGCTATCAGCAGGATCTTGTCACTTTTGGTTAAAGGTCGTGTTGGATCTCCTGTACACTTTTCACTATGGCTATGGTTTTGTTCGTCATCTCAATACTTTTCCAAACCAACTGAAAGGTTCTTTTCAAAGCAAATCTGTCGCTTTGAATTGTATGTATCATATATGTCGGAGGTAAGGCAGTAGGCAATTCCTTGAAAGTTGACAGTTAAGAGAAAGAAGGAAAGTGCAGGAGGAGAGAGATGGGCTGATGACATGCAACAAACCTTTCAGGCTGAATCAAACCAAGGAAGTTGCGGTACATGTCTCAAGCCACCAAGCCGCAGTGTCGCCCCTAGGAAACATGCTTCTCATGTCAAGCAGCTTTCGCAGATTTTGCAAGCTGCATGAAACTTCAGTACTCAATGTCTTTAATGTTTCCTCACTTCACCAACACTTTCACCAGGGCTTAGGGCTTTTTTTTAATGAAAATAGCTGCTTACTGTGGCCAAAAACTGTGCCATAGTATTTTTATCCACTGCTGTTACCTTCATCAAGGAGGTTATGTTTTGGTTGTGTGTGTGTGTGTGTATGTGTTGGTTGCACCGCTTACACACTGTGCAGCGTGACCCGCTGGTGAACTGGAAATAAAGAACCAAGCAGGCTAGTGGAAGCTAATGCTACAGGCAGCTGTGATGCTTCCCGGCCAACTCGCTGTCAATAACCGTTGCCCCCACACTACATGATTCCAAGTCATAAATACCAAACATGCATGATACTTATGATTCAGTACTGGGGGCCCTCCGATCCTGTCAGAGGCATAACAATTAGGCTGTTCAGCACCTGACACCACAGGATCTTTTGGCCTGAGAATCACATCTGAGTGCGCTCGCATAGGGAGACGCTCCCATGACTGTCACAAAGACCAAATCAGGCCCAAAACTGTGCTAATTATCCTGTAGCGTGTGGCTGGCTTAATCTTACATCAAATGCTATTCAAAATTTTAAATGCCTATCAGCGTAATTTTTTATGTAATTTAGCTTTAAAGAAGCGCAATAGGTGGTGAATTTAACTCAATTACAGTTTATTTTAATAATTTCTACATGTTTGCACAGGGTAATCCAGCTCAAATAACTTAAAGAGACTTTGATTCATCCTGTTCACCTTTCAGTGTAGCTGTCTCTCTCAGAAGGCGTGGCACCCCGGGGTGTCAGCTGAACCATTTACCTGGACTCTGTTTTCCTTGGCTCTCAGCAAACTGACTGACAGCGACTAAATCGCTAGATCCCAAGTTCTGAACAAAAATGGCACATAGGGTTGTAATGTCAGTGTTTCGTGCTATTTGTTCATTTTGAATGGTTGTAATTGGTTGTTGATTTGGCAGCACTATCCCGGGTCCTTCTAATTCACTGCACTACCTGGTCTTAAAACATACTCACAAACTACTGTATAGGTACATGAAAAGCTACTTAATTACAGTAAGAAACAATATTATGAGTTAAATGAATAGTTTTCAGTGATGTGTGTGTGTGGCATTGTTTTTCTATGCTTGTCCAAAAACTGGGAACACACTTCTTTGTGGGGACTTGCCTTTCTCTAATAAATCATGGAATTTTATGAAAACAATGGGTTACAAGGTCGGAGTTAGGGTTAGGGGTAGGCAAGTAGTGGTTATGATTAAAATTAGGTCTATGTAGGGACTCAGCAAATGACAAAAACAAGAGTCTATGTGTGTGTCTCACCATATGAGGCTCTTGTCCTGGCTGGCACTGAGGGCAGGCTTGGCAGCTGTTACTGGTCTGGTTGAAGAACTCGTACTCTCCACAGCTGGAATACTCTGCACTAGCAAACATACAACACACCTAAAAGGACCGAGAGTGACAGACAAGAAGAGAGAGATGAGAGAAAAGTGGAAAAATGAGTGAGAGACAGACAAAAGTAAAACTTTTGATCAACATATTGTAACGTGTGAGAACAAATACTAATGCAGTCACACTCATAGACTACTGATGACAGCCTCCCAGTACAGGAGGTAGTATTTGTCACTCCCCGTGAATATACATTGAGTTCAACACAACACAGACTGTAGAATGATAATATTTCTTACATTTGTTTATAATTTAATGGTGATTTTATTTCTGTATCAATGTATTTCTGTTGGTAATGATAAAGGAGATCATATAGAAATAAAACAGTTACAAACTAAGACTAACACAAAAACCTCAACTTCATGTTGATTAGCACACATGGAAAGTTGGGGCAATGAGTTTTATGAGAATCAGCTGATGTTAAAGTAAGGTTTTCACTTCTTCAGTTAATACCGTATATACAGTATCTTTCTGATACTGTCAGTCGTCAGTTAAATCTATTTTTTCCTTTCCTTTCCATAAAACTGGAAAAACACACACCATCTTCTACATCTGCCTGCTTCTGTTAAAGGCACTGTTCATTACACAACACCTTCAACAACAGCAGAAATAAATGACAGCTTTGAATGAGGGTTGATTTATTCAGTAAATCCAGCTGGGGAAAGTCAGTCAGCGTGATCCAAACAGCAAAGAAAACAAACATCATAAGCCAAATTCTTCATCTGTGTTACTCATATCAATGAAGATCATTGTTAATTGTGTATCTGTGTATCTGTGTATCTCTGTGTGTGTGTGTGTGTGTGTGTATACGAGAGTTTACACAATACCAGCACTTACTGGTGTGTGTCTACAGTATGTATTGTATTAGTATCTTTGTATGTGTGTGTGGTATTGTGGCTTATTGTAACAAGTAGCAGCTGGTATTTATAAAGTTACCAGCATACTTTGTATTTTTCCCAAACAAAGTAACTGACTTTTAAAATTCTTCTACAGTCCAGAAAATGATGAGGGCAATGTAAACAAGTGCATGACTAAGTCTCTCCATCTTCTCTCTGTTGCTCTAATAACATCGTCCTCTTTCTCTTCTTCCTCATAACCATCTCATGACAGCAGACACAAGACACTGTTTGAGTAAATATAAAACATGTCCACTGCCTGTGTGTGTGTGTATGTGTGTGCAGTATTTGTATGGAGCCAACTCATCTCAGGCCAAACAAATCTGTTTGTAATTTAAACCAGAAAATGAATCTGAAAATGTCGTGAATGATGAACTGACATTTACCTCACACACCTGATGTACACTTAATACACACACACACACACACACACACACACACACCATGAGTCCAAACTTGATCTTGTAGTTTTTTGTTTGTTGTTTTATTTTTGGTAATGCACAGAAAAGTACCTTAAATGTATCTTGACAGTTTTCTCTAATAAAGAATGAAAGGAAAATCGAAACATTTGAGCTACAGTATCTCCAACAGTTTGATTAGACTGAGTGTGTTATAGTGTCTCCTAAAGCCACGTTCCACCGATTAAACATGGCACTCTTTACATTATCAAGCTCACAATGGGTAAAAATGTATTTTTCCTTGTTGTCTAGACCTGCTGTCTAGATTACCCACAATGCAACTCGTCCACCAACCATCAGATCAGTGATTTGTGTGTGTAAAGATAATTAAAGCTACTGTTCAGCTGCTAATGTATCCTCAGACTTCTTTCTAACTTTTTTTATTAGATTTTTAAGCATGTAGTCTGACGCTGACTCAAGTGAAGTCACTTGAAGGCATTTATCAGACTTAAAAAAAAAACTCCCTCTGGAGCTGCAAAAGGCTTTACATAATGTTTTTGTTTTGTTTTGTTTTTTTTCACAAATGCAGTACTGCTCCGCACCATCTGTAAACACTCACTCAACATTTAAAGTCACTGGACCTTCCCTTTAAGAGAAATCGCTTACAGTAGGTGGTTACATGAGCACTCAAGCAACTCGGTATTGCACTTCATAAGAGCAGGGACTCACAAGAGACAGACTTAAAGAAAGAATGATCAACATCAAAGCAGCGTCAGTAGGACAAGAAATCCTGACTCGAAGTCTCTTAAATGTTGCAAGCTGATGGTGTTAATCCTACATTTCCCGTAATGTGCCAAGCAAGATCTTCTTTTATAACTAACTACTTCTATGCGACAACCTTAGAATTAGAATTAGAATTCCTTGACACATCCTTACCGATCCATCTCTCTGGGGGTAACAAGCACTGACAGAGCATTGTGCATAAAGGCTTTCCCTGACTATTTGTACAACCTTGGCTTTCTTTGTCTCTGAAGAGTCACTGAAACTGCAATAATAATCTTCCACCTCCTCATTTTTCTCCACAGCTAGAAAAATAAACTTTTTGACACATCAATTCATGACCTCCTCTTCGCAGCCCAGTGAAATACATTGCTGCACGTGCACACTGCATCTGGTGGGATCTTACTGTCATAAGTTCAAGTTCAAGCTACATTAGAATTTGGCTGGAACATTAATGAACTGTAAACACCAGAAGACGCTTACTGGCATCTGAACAAATATCTATTTTGAGTTCCCCTTCCCATCTATTTACATACTTTCTTTGTCTACATAGCATATTATTAATATTATTATAAAAATGTGACAATTAATTACAACGCTGTTGGATGGTGGTGTTGTGACTCAATGCCACTGACGTAATCCAAATATTTCTTTCCTCCTGACTAGGTGCTCCAGCGCCAGCCTACATGTACTGACTGAATTGGGAGGCTAAGGTGGAGCAGTGGATCACTGCCAGTGGGTTTTAAGGTCAAAACAAGCAGTGAATCTCTAGAATCCTGGTTAGATTAGAAAGATGTCTGCTGTCTGAAGAAACTCTCAGGTTGACTAATTGGTACAAGTGGTGCAGAGTTGTGTAAGCTGCTGGCACATAGCAGCTAATGTCTGGATGAGGTGGTGCCAAGTGTGGAGCTGATTATGGCTGTGGTCCATACTGTTGGACCAATAAGAGTCTCTGCCGGCCAGTAACAGAAATATGATGATGATTTAGGATAAATACTACCACCTGATTACATTATAAAGAGGGGAAAGTAGGAAGGAAGTGAAACAGAGGTGGAAAGAAATGAAGAAAAAGTTTTTTTTTAAAAACGTACCAGTAATGACGACAGGAAGATGGACTTCTTCTGACCTCTGTTCTCTGACATTTTTGCGTCTTCTTCCTGGAGTATAGGAGACAACAGAGACACAGATAAAATGATAAATCAGTAATTGCAAATATACTATATTTACTTTATGTGTGCAGTATCATGTATCCTTCACACAGAGCTAAGGATCAAAGCATTCCTTCCAACTGTGATGCTGTCATGTTGTGGGTATGGGGTGTGTGTGTGTGTGTGTGTGTGTGTGTGATGACTTCACTGTCCTGTTACCATCACGTCACCACCCACAAACATATAATAGCAGCAGAACACCTTGTGGCATTTTTCTGGCTCATAACTGCAAACACCACTGGCTAACCTCTCTTTCAATAAAAGTTGGAGACATCACCTAGTCACATCTGTCCTATGTCTCTCTCCCACCTGGCTAAAGTCTTAGCTGAAATTCCTCTAAAAAAGATTACAAGTCTAGCTTCACATTTTTCCTGCTATAACTAATAATTTCTTCATACTTTATCTGTGTCAATAAAGTCTATTAAACTGCTAAGAAGCAGACTGATGTTCATAAGTTAGCGTGGTCCCAGCTTTAGTCATTTAACCCAAACGGAAACAAACAAAACAAACAAACTCAACTGTAGCTGAGCATATTCAATAATCTATTGTATAGAAATTGATGTTTGGTTTTTTTGTAGAATCTGCTTGAATGTGAGTTGTTGCTCCAGTGAGAGCTGTTCTTAGACAGCTACATCCAGTATTAGGATGTCACTGTATATTAACTAAGAACTACTTGTGTGTTTGTAGTTTCAGGCATTTGGGCCAAGGCAGTTCAAAGCTGCCTTTACAGCCCAAAGCAGCAGTGGCAGGCTGCAGTGTAGCCGCAGTAGCTGCTTATTTTGCCCTGTTTGCTGCTGTTAATACTGCTTATTTTGTATACTTGCACATTGAGAGCTGATGTACCAGAGTCAAATTCCTCGTGTGTTCGACACAGCTGGCCACACACCAGCTGAGACAGCAAAAAGACCAGCTCCTCAAAAGGGAAACCAGAAAGTGGCGAAGTCGCACCAAAGCCCACCTGGACTGCCTGGCACTGCAGGCTCAAAAAGACAAGGAGCTAACCAGCAGTGAGGAGCAGTGGAAGGCCAGACGTGAGGGAAGAGGAAGAGAAGGGTAGCAGAGCATTCCTCCTCTTGAAACCCCCGGCCATCCCCCGTTCTACCTTACCCACTCCTCACTCCCCCTTGCCGTTTCCTACCCTTTACCCCCTGTGCCCTTCATTCAGTGGGAGTGTTTTTCTCTCAGTACAGCAGAACCTAACATGGCGTATGCTAATGTGTAACTGCTTATTATTTACTTTGTACATGTCAGCAAGTACATGCCTTTGATTCCATTTACTGTGTGTTTTTCCTGTATTGGTGTGCACTAAACATGCAGCACGTGTCTTTGTGTGCACATGTGTGTGTAAATAATGTTTTAATTAAAAGGAGATGTGTTGACTACAGGGTCTTCAGCCGTGCTTGAATAGAAGCAATGATTCTTACTGCACATCACACTTTTAAAGGCAGGCCACAGATACAGAATCTGTCTTGCAGGATGGCAATCAGCATGTGGATGTGTGTGTGTGTGTGTGTGTGTGTGTGTGTGTGTGTGAGTGTGTGTGTGTGTGTGTGTGTGGTCTATGGCAATACAGAGAAAAACATGCTGATTCTTTCAGCTTCCTGAAACATGGAGGCTTCCACAAATTCTGCGGAGCTTCTGAGTGTTATATTTTTCTTCCCACTTATGTTTTACTTCTAATCTACAAGCAGCAACAAGATCACATTAATTTATTTTGAACTTGCAAACACCACTACTTCAGTGCCAAAGCATTTATAGCGTACTTATCAAATCTGCCGTTATAAAGTGCTTTACATGGCAGACATAAAAAAGTAAAAAATGCACATACTGTACATTCCAACAGGAATATCACTGAAAGAAGCAAATCAATGAAAACCTTATGATAAAAGTGAGTTTTCAGAAGTGACTTAAAAGAAAATACTGAGTTTGCAAATCTGAGATTCTGAATTGGCGAATGAATCCACTGAGATAAAATAGAAAATTACAAGTCAGTGTTCCAGCCAGTTTTGTAATGATAAATATAAGACACAGAGATAAGAAGTGGAGACTAACTGCTACCCCAAAACATAAAAATCAAAACTGTAATTAGAAAGTATGTTGTATTTCACACTCATACTTATAATCCACTTCTTCACAACTTCCGAGTTAAAATTTATATTCACAGCTAAGTAAGATTTTAAGTAATATTTATGCACTTTGGAATAGTAAGAAAGGCAAACCCAAACACTATCATGCACACTGCCATATACACAAACAGACCTGTAATAACTGTTATCAGGTACATTTCTCATAGAGTCTCTCTCAGTGCTAATTACCACATACTGTATGCAAGAAATAACAACAGGAAGAACAAAATGGTGCCGTTGGCTGCATGAATGTTTATGCGGATATTAAACCCACTGGGTGTGCGTTGTTCTGGCTCTATATACACCAAGAGTCCCTGAGACACCCTGATCCTTTAGCAAGTGGTTTTAGTTTCCTGACATGAGCTGTTTAAAACTATACATTGACAGTGATAGTGGAAAAATCTGAAATGACATAAAGGCACATTATTATTTTGACTGGTGCGCCCTTAAGTCAACTCACTTCAATTCAACATATTAACAGAAGAACTTTAACTCTACCTGAAGTAGTCGGGAGCATCAAAGTCAGATTGTGTGTGTGTGTCTGTGTTTGAGAATGAGAGGAAGAACCTGCCATTATCTGATATCTGAGGTCAAAATCTGTCTGTCTGGCTCCAAACCTCTGATTTCACTTTTTCCTTGTCACAGACTTGAGTGAAAAACCCTCTGATCTTCAGTCATGGCTAATTCCTCACCCCCGAGGGTTTGAGCTTCCTTAAATACAGCCTCCCAACACACACAAAACAGCACACACACACACAAACATTAACAAGTAGATATATGGCCTAGAAATATGCACAAAGTTGGCTTATGAGTGCAAACTAGGTTTAATTGTGCAACACCTTGTGGCAAGATCACAGCTGATGTGTGTGAATGCATTTGTGCATGTGTGAGTGCATGTGTGTGTGAGGCTGTGAGTCACTAATGGCAACATAAAAGGATAGATAGCACTTTTTTTCAACCAGGAAATGAAGAACAGCCAAATGGATGTGGACCCCCTCAAGGCAACTCATTATGGTGTTAAAATAATGCACACACACACACACACACATACATCATCACTGCTGTGTTTGAAGACTCTCTGTCTTCCGACACTGTTCTAACTCTTTCAACCCTCTCTCTGTTTGTCTAACCCAAGCTGTATCTGTCAGGGCAGGTCTGAGATGAAAGTCAACCCAAGTTGTTTGGCACGACACCCCCCTTACCTCTACGGGTATTAATCTTCTAACAATCACATAATCTTTGATTTTTAAAAAAAGCTTTTGTGTTTAGCTGTCTCATCACCACGCAGAGACAATGCACTTCTTAAATGGCACCGGCAGAATGCCATGTTCATACTGTGCAAAAACTCCCAGTATGAATGTGTTAATATAAAGCAGCGGTGTTGCAGAAGAAAAGCATGTTCAGCTCACTTCTCCTGGACAAAGGTTTTGCAGTGTTTGAAGAACATAACATTTTTGCAGCCTCCCTGCCTGCCCCTATTGGCTCTGTCTTTATGTCTGTTTTTTAGTTGGTTGCATTTGACTGCTCTTTTTGTCAGCAAGGGAAATATGAAATTCCACATTGCACTTGGACTTCATACAAAACAAATTAGACTTAGAGAAAATGTCTTTTGTCAAAGCTCTGAGGCCTACAGGCTAAGGATAACGAGCAGAACTTCAAAGCAGAATTAAATCTGTATGGATATGGACTGCAGCTGAACATTACACCCAAATGTGACTGACATAGCTAAAAGTCTATGGGGATCTTTAGAGCCTGTAGGTAAAAGGAGGGGTTGCCATATGGAAATTCCCATAGATCAGATCAAACAAACACTCATAGACAGCAGCAACTTCGCTCCTGTTAATTCTGTGCACTCTTCCACATTTTTGGCAGTCGGAGCAGGCTTCCTCCAATAACTGCCACTCAGTCTCTTGTTATTCATCCTTATGTTTATATTGTCTGTGGTAATACTTTAGATCCTAATGTATTGTTTATATTGTCTGTGGTAATACTTTAGACCCTAATGCATTATTTGCTGTAAATGGAGCAAAAAACACTATGAAAGCTATGACTGACTATGACATCTGATATTTGAAATATCCATAAAAACCATCTCACCACTTGTTATACAAATAAAAGTGCACATTTGGACTGTTGACTGAAGCTACTAGTAGCTGATTTGTTGTCAATATCTGGGGGGACCAGTGTGCAACAATGATGACCCTGGCCAGGAGTAAAAAAGCGTAGCCAAGGTTAACTATGTGCATCATGTATGGTTTAGTATTTCACAGAGCTATCGGGGTTTAATTACTTTGTATTTGTATTAGTCTGTGCCCCAACCTGGCCACCACATCTAAAATGTTCCAGATCTGCGTTCCAAAGTTGGTCAGTGCGCTGCAGAGGAGCTGTGCTGCCAAAAAAGCTCGTTATTTTATCCCTTTACAGACCAGTAATCAACCTATGTCTCAAGCACACATTGCGCAGTCACTGCCTTAAAACCCTGCATTTTTGTGCATGCTCACCTCAAACCCTGCAATTTCCCAGCTAACCAAACAGCAAGTGTAGTGCTATCATACCAAACTCTCCATGTTTGAGCAACTGTGTGCTTCACACTAGCTTATAAACCATTAACACTAAAACATTAGCAAAAAGAACATTTTAAAACGCTGATTTTACAAGTAATAAAACTTTATCCTAGTGGATATGAATCAGAAAACCACTAACACCAGAAATCAAGAAGCTGTAGTCTGTCATTTAGGCCTCCACCAGCTTAGTTTGGGGATGTAAACATTAGCATTTTTAACTTTACACTGCATGACTGTCTAACTTTCATGCCAGGGTTTCCATTCAAGTACGTTTACGCTGGAGGCCTTAAACAAAGCCGCCACATGGATACACTGGATGCAGACACTGCAACTGTGAATTATGAATGAGAATATTACAATATATACAGAGAAATGATCTGTAAATAGTCTATAAATCAACCAAAGTCTTTCAGTGTAATATCATGTACTTGTGCTTCTATTTGCTTAACAAGCATCAAAACACACTTCAGTTCCAGCTGTGTATTAAAGAATTTAACCATTCCACTGTCGATCTAATTGTCAGTAATGTTAAGGCCCCCTAATGTTTTTTGTTTTGTTTTGCTTTAAGCAAAGGAATGTGGTGCTGGCAGTTTTGTCTCTTTTCTAATTTGGAGGCAGCTGCAGAGTAAATAGAGGGGTAGCTGCAGGGCTGTCAGTCAAATTAGACCAACCACTTGCATCTTTGTCTCAGAGCTCACTGACTAGAAAAAGAGTTAAAAACAGACACCAGACTATTTCAACGTAAGGCACATCAGTCTCAATCATAAAATCTATGTGCTACATGCTACTGGGACGATTCATTCCTAATCTCCTTGTGTTTCTAGATTTACAATTCTTTATCAGTGCTAAAGGAAGTCAAGCTCCCTGAGCAAACAAGCCATCAAGGCTCACTTATCATGAACTAAATGAGCCAGAAATTAAGTCTAATTCACAACATGATTACCATCCAAGTTTGATGTGAAAATAAACCCATGATTAAAGTGACTTCCAACTTTGGAAGCAGACTCAAACCTCAGACCACAGCTGGCCCTCGTCTCTGAACTAAATATCCATTTACTAAAATCACATCCAAGTGCAACATTGTGGTTTATCAGCGTGAACTGTATTTTCACAGGAGTGTCCAAACACGCTCTGCTGCAACTTGAATTTCCACTGACAAATCAGGCTAGAATACTAGTGTAAAAGAGTTCATGCCTCAGATATCATCTGCAGTAAGAAGACTGTGATTCCTTTAAAGCTGCATTAACTAAGATTTAGCATAAACTCGGCTAGTCGGAACGATTCCTTTAGATCTACGCCACTAATAGAAAAAACAACTTCTAACACTGCATGAGGGATTTCATTTGATGATTTTGTTAAGCAGCAGAGAAACACAGCTCCTATAACTTTTATTTAGTTACATTCATGGCCAGAGTAATTAAATTAAATGTGTTATTAGGAGCGTGTGCGTGCACGTGCACGTTTCTGTTTGTATGACGTCTCCAGCTTTTGATTGCTTTAATTACAGACTTAATGTCAGCTTCCCACTTGATGCACAGGAAAAACAAACCCTTAGGGCACTTGAAAAAAGTCACACAGCACACACACACACACACACACACACACTTATCTGTACCTCAGTCAGTCAGTAGGCTCTTTGATTCACTGCCTGCTGGTGATCTGTCTTTCATCGTCTGCTCTTCCTGATCCCTTGTTCCCCTTTTTGGCTTTGCTGGGGCAAAACATCTCTCTCCCCGTCTCTGTCTCTGTTTATTTTGCAGCAGCTGTAGGTAGGAAGCCTAATCTACAACCTGGAATTCATCTGTAGGTCCCTTACACCTACAGTAAAAGCACTTCAGAACAGTTCTCCCAACTAAAATGTTTATATATCAGCATAAATATGTTAATGATTGGATGATAAGATTCTACACAATTAAAAAACATTCAAAATACTCCAAATCAGTAGTAGACAAGCCAGCAATTACCAGCCACTAGTTATGATGGATAGATGTGGTGTGAGGTCGAGGGAAATCCTGGTCAACCCACTGAAAAAGCAGAGAGTTTAGAATTGAAGCACATATGGGCCGAAATTTGAAAACAGAAGCATTTATGTCTGCTTCTGGTGATGTGCATTATCAACTGACACCATGAGCAACATGAGGAGAGCATAGTACAAGTCGTGCTATCCCTCCAGACCCTGCACAGATCTGCACAGATAACCCAGCCAACATGATCTCTCACTAGAGTTCTCACCGACCAAACAATAAATACCACAGTTCTGGATCAACCCTGACAATATGTGTGTGGATTCCTTAATCAGCACAATCTGTTTTACCTTCTTTTTAAGGTACAAACTCTCCTGTGTTTGTGCGTATGATATAATTTTCAAGACCTCACTCAGTATTTCTGTTTCCCACAATTAGATTAAAGTCTCTGTAGAAGAAATTGATGACCCTCTGAAGTAGTCTCCCCATATGCAGGGCTCTGAAGTAGACACACACGGATTGGACCACAAACCCCTGCTCCATGTTGGCCCCAGGGAACAAGTGTATACACTGAGCAATCTGAAATGTTGATTTAGTATTGGTTTGTTGAACTGTCTGCACTGTGCACAGGGAAACAGTGGTTGGTAGTAAGCTGTGATTAAAAAAGCATATTCCTTTAATCCTGTTTTTAATACATTATACCATCTAAATTAAAATATAATAAAATGCCCTGACCTCTCATTTTGTCGGGGGCCTCCTAGAAGCCCCTATGGGATCGCTAAAGGTCCACTGGTCTTTCTTAAGCTGATAACTCCAGAGGGCTGTGAGTAACACAGCATTAATTAGCAACAGAGCCCAGGGACACAGCCCTAAGGGTAACTGATTAAGAAAGCTGGGCTTCTATTGAATGGAAATCCTTTTGTTCCTTGCAAACTACAGTATGTTCATTGGTTTTAGCTATACACAGATCCTCGGCAGAATAAAACAAAACAGCAACCCCAGTATTAATACTTCATGTCTCTCAGTTAATAGGTATGTCATATCTATTTTATACCTGCCATAAGTCTTTTGTTTTGTAAAACCTGAAGTTACTTGTGATGTGAGAACATTTATATTTTCCTATTAAGTAATTAAAATGTACAGTAGAAGTATTCCAGTGGTCTTTTTGTACTAGTTTCCCAACATATTAAAAAGTCTAATAACACTACATTTTAAACACACACACACACACACATTAAAACAAATGCTTACCATCCCTATTACAACCCTATTATACTAAATGTACAGGGTTACTGTAGCACTCGCTCATGATCCTGGTTCGGGTAAGGCAGTTTAGATAAAAGCTTCCGTCAAAGGCTTAGGCCATAAAGGAGCTGAAACAACTTCACTTCCATAAGTAAACTCTGAATGATGTAATCAGTAGGATTTCTTCTCCTTTTGTGAAGCAGTATAATACATTGGATCCTAACAGGCCTCTATAAATTTCTCCACTGGGGAAAATGACACTGAATGCTGTGTGGACTGAAATCAGCTGTGACATCCAACATAAACCTCAACACTTACATTCACAAGAAAACACAAGAATCCATTCCCCTTTCTATGATATCACTCCAGAATGAATAGGGTTACTGTGTGGATTCCAACACGAAGCACCAAAAAGCAACAGAGCGACGAGTATGTAAACAATCTATTCACTTCAGTCTAGTAAAGGATGATCATAACTACAGGCGCTAGCTTTGTTAGTTTTTCTGCCTTCATCCCTTTAATCCTCAAGAACCATATTGGCTTCTTTTGAAGATGACTTACACTCCTTCCCCTGTCTCTCCTCTGTCTCCTTTGCCTTTCTACCTGTGAACATGAAAGATTCAATGGCAGTGGAGGCGGGCTGTGCTGGGGACTGCAGGAGGAGAGAGAGAGTCACAGATAGAGAGATAGAAGAGGGAGAGAGAGAAAGAGCAAGGAGGGATAGAGATGGATTGATTTCCACCTCCAGCAGCTATAGTTCAAAGCCAGCAGACTTCAGAGGCCCGGCAGGACCCGGCATGTCCCCAGCCGGGCCAAGCTGCCTGTCTGCGGGCAGGACTTCCCCTGGGGGGCCCAGGGGCCCGGGAGCCTGGGACAGTTAGGCGGCACCAAGAAAACAATTACGCAAAGCCAAGGAGAAAGGTGTGCAAGGTCACTTGCCTAAACACACACACACAGCCAAAAAAAAAGGTGTCATGGGTGAAATCCCTAACACATGATGAGGCTGATGTGAAAAAAATTCACTCTTAAGGAATTAACAACCTAGATTCCCTCTCATCTGCCTAAATTTTTAATACATCTCACAGTGGCTTAAATATGGTCTGCATTCACAATCAGAGCCTTATCACAAAGAGTCTGAGGCCTAAACTACAAAGGTAGTGATGTGAGAAATGAGAAAGTATCTAATTTGTCTACCACCTTGGACGAAAAGCTTTGGGCCAACACGTATACTGTAGCACCAGTCACATACTTCAAAATGTATTTATGGATACAACTGAAAGGTCAAACCAACATAAGGTCAAACCCCAGTAAGATACTGGGCCACCACGTGCCACCAGAACAGCTTCAGTGCACCTTGGCATTGACTCTCCAAGTCTCTGAACTCTACTGGAGGGATGAACACCATTCTTCCAAAAGATATTCCCTCATGTGGTGTTTTGATGATGGTGGTGAAGATGCTGTCTAACGCGTCACTCCAACTGGTGGCTGTGAAGGCCACAGCATATGAGTCACATCATTTTCAGATTCATCAAACCACTCAGTGACACCTCATGTGCTACGGATGGGGGCATTCTGGAGGAGTCCATGCATTTATTCAGGTTTTCCCTTTAATCTGTCACCTGTTGTTACACAAAACTGTGTTCAATATGTTTTGCTGATGCATTTTGCAGATGACATCCATGCCAATCATAAAATCCAATCTCATGTGCACTTGACAATGAACATACTGTTATCTGCATATATGGTCTCAGATAAATGCTTCAACAGTCAGAATCAGCCTGTCAGATAAAGGTGAAGGTGGAAAAGCTGTGTTTGGGGTACTTTGCCATATTTTGGCAAAAAACAGTAGTTATATGGTAGATACACTGCATTATTTGCACCACCAGCGATTCTCTCCTAAAACGTCCCAGAGCAAAAAGTATAACAATTCATACTTATTTTTTAGCAGTAAAATTACAGAAAGCACATGTTTGCTTGGCATAATAAGTGCTGCTCAGGAATTTCCCCGACGTCTTGCAGCAATCCGGCCTTGCATTCCTGAGAACGGAGCTGTACACGTCTTACCTGGAGCTCAGAGAAGGGGGCACACTGGTGGGGTTTCTCCGCTGCACTGCGGGATCACCTGGCGGGCGATCAGTCCTGCGTGATTTGTGATCAATCTCTAGTCTGCTGACTGATATGCATCGCCGAGGGAATGGCTGTCCAAGAGTTTTTACTCCACAAAGCCCAAGCTGTGCTTCAGTCTCCACTTTGCTGCATGCTGGCGTGTCTGCAGGCTCCTCCTTGATGAGAAAAAACGGTGAAGTTATCTCCGCCCTGTATGAGAAAGAGATTAACGTGTCCCAGGTAAACTGACTCTGAGCAGACAATTAACATGCTGCAGGATGCAACTCAACTCCGCCATCTAGTGTCGCGAGGAGGTGGTGGCAAAGCACGAAACGTCTGTCAAGTTTGACCTTCTGTCATAAACATCTATACGGTGATTCATACAAATTACTATAGTTGTGCAAGTTGTATAACCTCACACTAAACATGCTAAATCAAGTGTTATTAAACATAAAGAAGGCACAAAAGCCAGTACTTTTTGTTAACACACAAACACATAATGAGGTACCATATAGGCTAATTATTCTCCTAAAGATCCCATCACTGCTCACTGATATGCTGCTTCCTGCTTATGCCACATATCTAAAGGTAATGTTGCAAGTAAAACTTAAGTCAAAGTACAAGTATTGTCAGCTAAATGTACTTAAAGTATCAAAAATCTGTTGTGCAGCTGAATAGTCAGTGTCAGACATAATGTTACAGTTTGTATTATTACTGATGCATGAATCTGTAAGAGGAATTTGAACTGTTGGGCGGTTTAGCCTGTACAAATCATATTTTATAAGGTGTTAATGTAGAACTGCAATCTGAAACGTACAGTAACTATAAATGTAGTGGAGTAAAAGTAGAGGAACAAACTAAAATACACGTGTATCAAAGTTATGATGAAGTTCAGCTACTTGAGTAAATGTACTACAGTGTAATACCATTTCTAATGCCAATCCTTAAGTACTATCTCTATCCACTCACTACAACTGACTTCTGTTAATAATAGTCTACTTCTGTACTAGTACTATTATTCATCCCACACAGACACAAACAAACACCTTTCTTTTGAAGGAGATGAGTGTGTCTGGTGTCATGTGTGTGCCTGTTGTCTGAGTGCAACTAAAGCTGGACTTTAGTCTTCCTCCTCCTCCTCCTCCTCCTCTCTCCTTCCGCTCTCTCCTATTCTCAGCCACAGGAAGAGTGAGATAAAAGAGGAGCTTTAAAAACACTGGGAGTCCTGTAATTACTTACTCTCCTTCTTTGTCTCCATCGCCGTCTTCCCCTCTGTCCCTCTTTTTCTCGTTCTCTTTTCCCCTGTGTCTCTGTCCTTCTTAGTCACATTCCCTTTTTTCTTTCACTTTCACACACCCTCTCTCAGTCTGTTTAATTTTATTTCTACATCCTCTTCTTCTTTCTTTCTACTCTCTCTCAGTCTGCCTCCCTCGCTCAGAGACCAATTGATGCCAGTCCAGGGGGCTTCCTGTCTGAAAAGGAGGATGAGGGGACACGAGATTAGATCAGATAAGAGGATATAGGGAGGATGAGGAGAGGATAACAAGAAGAGTGATGAATTCTGCTGAGAGAACAATGGCTGATCTGTCACAGACCGGACAAAACACATATTAAGCAGAACCTGTATTTACTATGATGGATGCAGTAACATAAAAACACATGCAACTGTCTCTCTGTAAGAGGAAATGTTGATATAATATGGCATAATGTGACAACTGAGATTAAATATGATCAAAAATGATATGATGTGGGATTATCTGATATGGCAGCAGCATATAAAATGGTACAGGATTACATACTGTTGACATATAAGATGGTCCCTGTGGGAAAATGGGTGTCTTGTGTAGAATGTCATAGCACCTAATGAAAACAAATCCTATGAGCTAAGTAAAAGCTGCTGTAGTTTAATTTCATTTCATTTCATTAATCATCCCTAAAGTGTTGCTTTGAAGTCTGTGGGATGTATTGAAACATATCAACATATGTGGTCACTCGCTTACTTACCTATTTGTTTTTCCTTCACTGCTAAAAGTAGCATAATGTGGGAGGTATTGACATAAATTTAGTCACGAATATCTCCAGCTTACCCACTATAGTGTCTTCTTGTTGTGCCTTCCTGCGTTGTTTACACTTTTTTATGCCTCTGCTTTTATCAGATTGTGCTAATGAATATGTTGTTGAGTTATGATGGTGTGAAGTCTTAAAATCAACAAGCATTAATGCAGGCACTCAACGTTTTAAGGATTCGGTGCAGCGCAGCAGCTGTCACAGCCTGGCTAGTTATCATCCGACTGTAGCTCAGAGACAGCAGCAGTCAGTGGAGGCCTAATGAAGTAAAGGTAACTTCAATTTGCAGCAAAATCATTAAAAACTAACTTGCCTGTGTGTTTTATGTGCCTCAAGGAGACTTGAAGGAGAAGCTGGAAATATGGTCTAATAGTTATCCACTTTTCAAGGGTGACATTAAAAGAAAAGAACTAAAACAAATACTATAGCTGGTATTTTTCTCCTGATATATAATATTTACTAAATCATCTTCGACAGAAAAGTGTCAGTTCAAAGCACGAACAGATCCTGACACACTTTTTGCTGAGTCCCAGGATTCTGATGATAACTACTTTTGACTGATTCAGTGTTAAATAAAAATACATACATGCATCCTGTGACATGCACTATGACCTCATCAGTACCCATTTTAATATCTCCTCATATGCATTGTCTATGAGAACATACACTCACTGTTCAGCAAGGAAGCAAAGAACCGGTTGCCATGGTAACTGCCATGTCAGCTAACCTACTTTTAAATGAACGAAAGACGCTGGCCGATGAACATGAGGTGTATAGTATAGGTGCACAGAGTGGATCAACACACACACACACACACACACATGCTATATTTATTATAGTTGAACAAACAAGATTTTTCAGAGCAGCCGATGGGAGAACTCTTGTGTTTGCTGAGAAACAATGGAACAACATTATTGATAAAGACAAGGATATCATGGACATATATGAACCTTTAGTGAACCTTTGGGTACAGTAAACTGCATTTATGTACAAGAAGAGAAAGTTTTTTTTTTCCAGATGAAGCTGAAGTCAGGTCAACACAACTGCAGTTTATTTTCATAGCTCATCATAAGGATTTCCCAAAGGACAATATTTAATTGCAAAATAATTATATTGCAGTCATAAAAACAATTAAGTTTTCATTTGTTTACAGCAACAATAAAATCCAATATTTCTGCAAGTATGCGGCAACATGTAACATAGAGTATAAACACTACAAGCATATAAAACAGTAAATATTGCCTTCACTGGAACTGCTCAGCTGTGCCACAACTAAACAAGTTAATGAAAATTAGATGAGAAAGCAAATAACACAAGATAAACTAAGTGGGGCAAACATTTGGGACATAAGCCAGTGAGGTCAGTGCTCATCCATACAACCCACTGTGGGTGCACATACTTTATTTAAAATACAAGAGATTCCCAACACTTTGGGGCTTTATTATATAAATTAAATAAGGCATACACCTGTGTACTAATCTACACATCCAAAATTACAACTCTGATCACACCCGGTTGACCGTGTATGTAAAAAGCTAGTTTCCATCCCTAATTGACATGTCTGCTATTTAAGCATCCACCCTTTGTCTTCTATTGACAGCAGCACTGGGCCCTATGGACTGTGCTGCTTAAATGGAATGAGGAGCTTTTCATCCAGTAATCATTTTTGTTCGCTTCTCCCTGTAGTTCTCTTCTAATTCTGAGTCAGAGGCTGTGGAGAATTGTATTAAGCAGACGAAACACACTGGGAATGGGACATGAGTGGGTATGATAAAGAGAGGGACCAAGGTTTTGGGCTTGTTGCCAGCAGTTGTAGGCCACTGCTCTAGTGAGGCATTAAAAATTAGAGTTTGATAACAACAACAAGAACACACAAGCCATTTTAGTGTCTGACATACTGTAGCATTGCAATGTTATGCAGCCAGGGGGATTCAAATAGACCAGTAAGAAATGACGGGTCTCTGCAGATGAAATGTGAGGGGAGCTTCCTCTGATAGCCCAGACAATGCAAAAACTCTTCAAGTTACAACATTGCTGGTGCAAAAGACTTGACCTTCACTTGTTTTTATAAGGTTTTTTCCAGTTGTGAGTCAGAGACCGTTTAGCATCTTACTATATGACCTCAGACTCAGTTTTAGCTGCTTTATGTATCTGTAGACCACAAACAGATACTACAAGAGTTAGCTATGCCTTGTGTTAGTCTCAACTGAAGTGTTATTTTATGTACGTGTGTGTGTCTGTGTGCATTAATATCACACTATTGTCACTACAATATAAAATAAAATAAGCTACTGCAGTATTGTGACTACTTTGCCATGAAATGAGTTACAATCTACACCTGTTTCAGTATCTGAATAATCAGTGGTTGCACAGCACACTCTCACCCTCTGTGTCTCATGCTTAAGCAGTTCACCCTCTGCTTTTCATCGTGGGTGGTCGACAATGGGCCCAACCCTCACCCAGGAAGGCGTCAGCGTATCACACATACACACTCGCACACCTTTGCCTTAATCAGTACATATCCCTCTGGGGCTGAGTGTGCGAATAGAGCAGGCCTGAACAGGTGGGCAAAGCAAGCCTGGCGTCACGGCTGAGGAACAACACACAACCACGCACTCACTGTGTCCATTACATTGTCAGGGAGTAGTTCATCTGTGGTTTTTACCTTTATGCTATTATTTACTGTTACAATTATATATATGTATGTATGTATGAGTGTGTGTGTATGTGTGTATCACATATTACATTGTGCCTGATAATATTCACATTTGGCTGTAAATATGAGACTTATAATAATAGTTCCTTGTAGATAATCCCTTAAGGGTCTAAACATTTTTGTACAATGTTTTTGGTTCATTTTATTTTGGTTTACCTATTTATAACCCACAGGGTTACTGTAAACTGTGTAATCCTAGGGAGGTCCTGTTGTTCAAAGTGAAACAAAAACAAACAAGAAAGATCAGGTGGCCACCAGGCGTCGTCAAGAGCCACTGTTTCAATCCCCGTTTTCCAGGTGGCTTTAGTTCCTGGGGTAATACAAAGGATGTGTGCTCCTGTCAGGTGAGGCACCGCATGAATTTTTAACTCTTGTATTTGACTCGGTGCTTTCTGGACACGTAACTAGACTACATTTAATACAAAACCAACTAGATAAAACAATCTAAGACATGTTTGGAAGTTTTCTCTAAAACACATGGAAACAAACATTTCTGTTCCGTCTTGGCTCAAACTTGGGGGACGTCTCTCTGAAACAGCGTCCTCACATTACCACTGTGCGCCATAACTGAGGATCTTGTGCACTGACGCCCTGAGAAATGATTGTTTCTGAAGGCTACTTGCAGCCTGTCTTAGTGAGCAGGTGAGATGAGAGAAAACCTTTCAACAGTCTCACAGGTTTGTTAGAAAGGTGTGACACCAGCCCGTGGTTCTTTTTGAACCAATCTGTGAGAAGGTGTGAGGAGAGAACTGAGCGGCTGGAGATGCCGCTGGTGCTTGTCAGCTCTCTCTCTCTCTCTCTCTCTCTCTCTCTCTCTCTCTCTCTCTCAAGTCTGTGGTGCATGAGCGCACGCGCATTTCTGATCGGCGCGTGGACGGTGATGATGAGAGCGTGACCTCACCGCTTTCTGCACAGCTGCTGGAGAGGAGAGGGAGACACGCAAAGAGAAAGCGCAACACGGACACGCGTTGAGGGAAACGCAGAGAAGTACACAACAGCGGAGAACATTCAGAACACAACTGCTCGGTGTGCGGGTCTCCGTTGCGGGGCGTCCGTTGGCTTCTCCCCCCGGGTCCGCCTCCCAGAATGTTCTGTGCCCCCGGTTCATTTCTACGGTACACGAACCAGTCGCCGCGGCGTCCCCACGGACACTGAAGCCCAGATGCTCACCCTCTCCGCTGACATGGACGAGTCTTCGTCGCTGCTGGATTTGCTGGAGTGCTCGGTGTGCCTGGAGCGCCTGGACACCACGGCCAAAGTACTGCCGTGCCAGCACACCTTCTGCCGCCGCTGTCTGGAGAACATTGTCAGCTCCCGGAACGAGCTCCGCTGCCCGGAGTGCCGCATCCTGGTGGACTGCGGTGTGGATGATCTGCCGGCTAATATCCTCCTGGTTCGCCTCCTGGATGGTATCAAGCAGCGGCCCCAGCGAGGGAGCGGAGGAGGCGTAGGAGCTGGCGGCAAGCAGTCGCTGGCTGGGGGCTCGCTGCAGGGTTACGCAGCCGGGATATCCGCTTCTTCCCCGGGCAGCGCAGTCAGAGAGCTGCCCGTAGCCACCAGGAGCGCCCCTGTTAAGGTTGGTTACTTTCACAACATCCACAATATGTGGCGGTATCTCTCATTGCAGAGTAGACTACATTTTACAAATTCTTGTTTATTCACAAAACACCACTGCCTAAAATGTCATCTGTCCGTTTTCGGCATAAAACAACAATGCCAACTTCAGGATTGGCTCCCATTGTAGATTCTGGTGGAAGAAGATTTTGGGGACAATGATAAATTTCATACTTCTTACCTTTTACGCTTGTTGTAAATTGGGCACAGAGTGTTCAGCGCGGCGCCTGCACAGATAACATGCACTTGTATGGTTATATCTAAAGGCACATAGACTGTGCTCTGAATTTTTACACCGCGAGACTGATTGCTGCATAGATTGTTTGATAAGGCGAGGCAACAACTTGGCAGCTGAAGCCAAGTGTTGAAACAGGGTGACTGAGAAAGTGAGAACAGGGAAGCTTTGCTTCCCCATGTCTATAATCTTTAATCGAATGGAACAACAGAAGTGCATTGCTCTGCTTGTCATATTGTTGTTGATGACACACAGGCCATCTATTGACTGATGCATATTGTTTAGTATTGATTGGTTTTGCTAAATTATCGCTGTTGTGCCTGATATCCCCTGATGTGATACTACTTTGACATCCTAATGAGGTTGCATTTCCTGTAATGCCACTGATGAATTGTTGCACCGGACTTGTAGAAAGAGAGAAAGAGGATTAGAGATACACTTAAAGACAGAATTAGAGGGTCATCTGTCTGTTACTGTTGTTACCATGGTCCTGATGAAGCCCAGTTGCCCACAGGCTGCAGCAGTGTAGACTTCATAACCCAATCTCAATGAGAGAGGAATGGAGAGCCTTGTTTACTTGCAATGCAGTGTGGCCAATGCATTGTCTCATGGCTGAGAGGTGTTGAGGATTGTGGCTGTAACATGGGAAGGGGACAGATAATGTCATGTTATCAACACCGTTCTCTAGTTGGGATGTAGAATCTTACCAAAAAGTCTTTGCAAACTTCTGGCAGTTGTGGAGAGATAGTGGTGGTCTGGTGCTGGCATATCCGTTAGCTATCTACCAGCTAAACCAGCACCACTAACCAGCATAGACCACAGCATGATGTCTGTGCAGGTCTATGCTGGTTTTTTCCAGCAGGGTTGCCTAGTTCTCTTTGCAGTGCCACTGATTTTAGACAGTCTTTTTGTATCAGGAGATCCAAGGTATGAGGCTGCAGTGAACAACGGTCATTTTAAATTACCAGACAGATACATATCAAATGTTTTATCAGAGAATGAGTTCATTTTTTAATCCATGTAATGTCAAGCAAAGTACAGCCTAATGTGAGTTGACAGGCAGGTTCTCTGGAAAATCATGCAAGGGAAGTGCTCAGTTCCTGAACAGTCCGAACTAAAGTTCTTAGAAATTCTGCTTGTGAAATGAACATAAGTGTAGTTTATGGAATATCAAAAATGTAAATTTTGTCTGACCAGCAGAAGTCCAAAAATATTTAAAACACAATTATATGAAGCAAATTAAAACTGCAAGTAGTTCTCCACATTTAAGGAGGTGCTGGTGTAAATCTTTGGAGAACAAACAAGATTCACGACGTCACCTCACTGACAGTTTTTCAGATTTGTTTTCTTTGAAGAATGACAAGATTTCCAGACTCAGTACTTCATGATGTACTGTAATTTGTTAAGCTGTGTTCACTGTGTTTGTCTAGGTTGAGCTTCCGTTGTGTGCTTTCTAATTAGTGCAATGGGTTTTCCCAGTGTTGGAGCACATGAGCGGGGTCGTGGGCAGGTTTGTTCACGTTTTGCCCCCAGCAGATTTTTTTCCTCTGAGTTTACTGGCGGTCCCAGTGAGAGAGCTGCAATGGATGATCAGTCTAAGGAGCAGTCTCTTGTTCATGGCGATGATCAGGATCTCAAGCCCTTAGTGACATTTCAAATAACACCTAACACTCCATTTCGGTTCTCTCTTTAAATGTCACAGGTCCTTGCAGGGCAGTTTAATGTGTGGCACATACAGAAAACCCCCCAAAACACAATAGGCACAATATATCTTATAGACAAATGGTTATCATAACTTTTTCGAGCCCATATGACATCTGAGTTTATATTTTACACAGGCAAATATGGAACCAAGAAAAAAATATTGTAAATGATTTAAAGATGAATTTACTTCTCAGTTTGTCACTGTTCATATGGTGAAAAATGTGGCTAAAAGAGTGTAAACAGAGGCAGAGGGAGTGCATTTGTGTGATCGCATGCACACTCACACAAAATTACACACATTGTGCACTCACTTCTTAGTGGTGGGCAATCTGTGTTTTAAATCAAATCAAATCAAAATCAAATTTTATTTGTATAGCACCAAATCACAACAAAAGTCATCTCAGGACACTTTACAAAGTAAGGTCTAGACCTTACTGTTATCAATATTATTACATAGGGAAAACCCAACAAATCCCCCATGAGCAAGCACTTGGCGACAGTGGGGAGGAAAAACTCCCTTTAACGGAAGAAACCTCCGACAGACCCCGGCTCTTGGTGGGCAGCCTTCTGCCTCGACCGGTTGGGGTGAGTGGATAGAGGAGAGACAAAAGAAGAAAAGCAACAAGACACAACAATCAAACACTGATCAGGTCGATGTGGCCGGTGACTGCTCGTCAGAGATATAGAGCTCCAGGGCAACCTGCAGAAAGTTACAGGGAGAGAGAGAGAGGACACACTACGGGAGAGAGGAGACAAAGTTAGTAATGTGTAATGGTGGCATATAGAAGCATAGGGAGACAGAGGAGAGCAGAGCAGAGCAGGAGAGGAGAGGAAAGAAACTCAGAGCATCATGGGGCCCCCCAGCAGCCTAGGCCTATAGCAGCATAACTAAGGGAAGGCTCAGGGTCACCTGATCCAGCCCTAACTATAAGCTGTGTCAAAAAGGAACGTCTTAAGTCTAATCTTAAAGGTAGAGAAGTTGTCCGCCTCCCGAACCGAGACTGGGAGTTGGTTCCATAGGAGAGGAGCTTGATAGCTAAAGGCTCTGCCTCCCATTCT